>NC_000074.6:62663212-62968427 GCF_000001635.26 Mus musculus
TGCCACCTTTCATGTACACATGTCAGAAGTCTGATAGTCCCATTGAATCAAAATCAAGATATCTGCATGGATGGAGACTGTAATACCACACTTGGAACATGGAGTCATAAATGGGAGGTTTCTATCAATTTTCCCCTCTAAAGGCTCAGCAACCCTGCAGAAGAGGAGGCAAAAAGAGAGGAAGAAGTAGATGGGATGGAGGACATCAAGGCAACACACCCTTCTAAACAAAGGAGGACCAGTGGATGTGGACATATGAACTCCTAGAGACTTTGAGAGTAGGCGCATGTTCATGGCCTGTACAGGTTTGGGAGTGATGGGGGCCCAGATCTTGGATGGAAAGGGTGACAAGCCCTCAGGTTTTAACCCAGAAACTGCTTTCAATTAGTAATTACCAGCAAACTAAAATTAGTTTTCCACAATAGTCTCAATGGGGATACAAACTACTCTTAAGGACAGGCTCCATACCTACTAGTAGGTGGCCAACAGACAACAAACCCCAATGACATGTTTGGAAGTTCTATGTCAGTTTGTTTTTCCCCTTATAAGGCCTTTGCATACATATATTATAGTTTCTTGTTTAAATTTTATGGGCTTTCTGTGTTCACAAATGTGTGTGTTTCTCTGTTTGTGCATGTTTATTGAGCTTTTCTTCTCATTGTTTTCTCTGTCCTAGTTCAGTTTATTTGTTTTCTTTGTCTAATTTTGTTTTTTTATTATTTCTTGTATGCCTGTATCCTACAGAGAAAAGGAGGTGTGGATTTGGGGAAGTCATGACAATTTGAGACTAGTTTTGGGAAGGGAAAGCCTAAGTTGAATACATATTTTAAAAATACATGTTTTAACTAAAAAATAGCAAAAATGTAAAGAAAGGAACTACCTAGAGGCTACTCACAGTCTGATCTTATAAGGCATTTTCTCAATTGAGACTCCTTCTTAGATGTGTATAGTTTCTGTGTCAATATTTTTGTATCTGTTAAGGCCTGTTTTGTGACCAATTATATGGTCAGTTTTGGAGAAGGTACCACGAGGTGATGAGAAGAAAGTATATCCTTTTGTTTTAGGACAAAATGTTCTATAGATATATGTTAAACCTATTTGTTTCATAACTTCTGTTAGTTTCACAGCGTCTTTGTTTAGTTTCTGTTTCCATGATCTGCCCATTGCTGTGAGTGTGTGTTGAAGTCTCCCATACTTATTGTATGAGGTGCAATGTATGCATTGAGATTTAGTAAAGTTTCTTTTATGAATGTGGGTGCCCTTGCATTTGGAGCACAGATGTTCAGAATTGAGAATTCATCTTGGTTGATTTCTCCTTTGGTGATTATATAGTGTCCTTTCCTATTTTTTTTGTGATAAGTTCTGCTGGAAATTCTATTTTATTATATAAGAATGGTTACTCCAGCTTGTTTCTTGGGACCATTTGCTTGGAAAAAAATTTCCAGCCATTTACTTTGAAGTAGTATCTGTCTTTGTCACTAAGGTGTGTTTCCTTTATGCAGCAAAATGCTGGATCCTGTTTATATATGCAATCTGTAAGTCTATATCTTTCTACTGGGGAATTGAGTCCATTAATGTTCAGAGATATTAGGGACCAATATTTGTTGCTTCTTGATATTTTTGTTGTTAGAGATGGAATTATGTTTATTTTTCTCTTCCTTTGAGTTCATTGTGAAGTGTTAAATTTATTGCTTTTTCTTGGGTATAGTTTCCCTCCTTGTGTTGGACTTCTTCCATTATCCTCTGCAGTGCTGGATTGGTCTTAAGATATTGTTTAAATTTAGTTTTCTTGGAATCTCTTGGTTTCTCTATCTATGATAATTGAGAGTTTTGCTGAGCATAGTAGCCTGGGCTGGCATTTGTGTTCTCTTAGGATCTGTAGGCCATCTGCCCAAGATCTTTTGACTCTTAGAATCCCTGTTGAGAAGTATGGTATGATTCTGAAAGGTCTGTCTTTATGTATTATGTGACCTTTTTCCCTTAGTGCTTTTAATATTCTTTCTTTGTTCTGTGCTATTGGCGTTTTGATTATTATGTGACAGGTGGAAGATATTTTCTGGTACCATCTCTTTAGCGATCTATATGTTTATGGCCATCCCTTTCTTTGAGTTGGGAATCTTTACTCTTTTCTATACACATTATTCTTAGGTTCAGCCTTTTCATTGTGTCCTAGATTTCTTGAATGTTTTGAGTCAGGATCTTTATGCTTTTTGTATTTTACTTTACCATTGTGTCAATGTTTTCTATTGTATCTTATACCTGAGATTCTCTCTTCTATCTCCTATATTTTGTTAGTGATGCTTGCATCTGTGACTCCTCATCTCTTTCCTAGGTTTTCCATTTACATCGTTATCTCTTTTGTGTTTTCTTTAATGTTTCAATTTCCATTTTTAGATCCTTCACAGTTTTGTTCAATTTCTTCACCTATTTGATTGTGTTTTTATGTATTTCTCTAAGGGATTTTAATGCTTCCTTTTTAAGGGCTTCTATGTGTTTACCTGTGTTCTTCTGTATTTCTTTAAGGGAGTTATTTATATCCTTCTAAAAATATTCTATCATCATCATGAGACAAAAATTTAGATCTTAATGCTTCTTTATAGGTGTGTTGGGCTATCCAGGGCTTGTTGTAATTGGAGAACGGGGTTCTGGTGTTGCCAGGTAGTATTGGTTTCTGTTGCTTATGTTCACGTGCTTGCCTCTCACATCAGGTTATCTCTGGTGTTATCTGTCATCTCTGTCTCTGATTGGAGTCTGTTTCTCCTATAAGCTTGTTATCCTGTGGCCTTGTATTCCTGGATATGTTAAAACACCTAGGGGGATTGAACTGGAAACAGAGTGCGGGCTGCTTGGGTGGGGTTCCAGAGCAGAGGCTCTGATCCAGGCACACGTGCAAACAGGAAGGAATGGGGAAGTGTGGGTGCTGTCTATGGCTTGGTAGGTTATCTACATCCTGGTATGACAGGTATTGGGGCAGGGTTTTGGCTCTCACCTCTGATCCTGGATGTTTCAGAAAATGTGGAGAGTTGAGCTATAACTGGGGTATGAACTGAGTTGGTGACGATCTAGAGAAGAGGCTATCTGGTCCTGGCACCTCCTTGAATCATTTTTCTTTTCTAAGTTTTCTCTTGGTATTTTAATTTTTTCACTGAACTTTTGCCCTTGTTGGATATATTTTTTGTCTTGATAAGGCTCTTCATAAAATGTCACATAGGGTATTAATAAGAGTTGAGTAAAGAGGAGAACTACACTCTAGTTTTTGTGCATTCAGTGTCCAAGAGGTGCTATACACTGTACAATCACAACCAAGCTCTGTATGTAGGGTGTGATGTGTTCCTGACTGCGGTGGTCACCTGTAGTTTACTTAGTGATTTGTAAGATTGAGAACTAGCAATTAAGTTGGAGTTCTATGTAAAAATTTACACTTAGACCCTGGAGTCTTATATTTTTATCAGGATGTTGGTAATTCACTCATTTAAAGGAGTCACGATGGTAAATATGTGCTTATTGGAATCAGGAATAGGGAACAGAGTGACCTCTATGCAATGACAGCAAACAATTGAGTGAAACATAGAGTGTTGTAGTCTTAACCTTTCATGGACTTATGACTGACCTTGTGAAAACCAATTGCTTTGTCTGGACTTTGGGACCTCATTAGTAAAATGAAGGATTTAGACAGATGATCCTTAAAATCCTTCCAGCTCCAAGTTCCTAACAATTGCCACTGAAGTAATATGCCTTCTGCATTTTGACAAGCTAATATTAGACTCTGTACTAAAAGATCATTTATGCAATGCAGTGACAAGAAGATTTGTTTTACTCTGTACAAAAGGAACAATTATCAGTAACTCTTGTATAAAAATAGATAAATGTCATATTTACATTCTTGATATAAACTGAAACTCTCACAGAGGAAATGAAAGTATGAAGTCTTCTAACTTAAATATTAGCAGAAAAACAATGTCAACTTTAAACTTCAGTTTGAAAACAATGAATGTAGACGAATCAATCAAATAAATATATAAATGGTTAGAGGTCTTGTGGATTGGTATAACAGATTAAATACATGAAATCAAATGTTAATATTTGTATCTCTTTATAGAACTCCACTTATACTTTCAGAATGCATTCAAATTTTTAGAAATATCTTTCTTTATTCCTTGACAATTTCACACATGCATATGTATAATTAACTTGATTATACACTTTCATCATTATGCGTTCCTAAGCCCACATCACTTCCCACCAACCTCTTTCATTTAGTATCTTTATGCCTGCATGTCCTGATGTATTTAGTCATGGCTGCCTGTGTGAACATGGGTTGCAGGTATTTACTAGGGCATGGGCACCATACGGGTGGCTATAGCACCAAGAAATATTATCTCCTACCTCTACCAGTCATTAAGTTATTAGGAGTGGGGCTTTATGAGGAAATGTTTATGGGCATCCTGGTCTTGTGCCAGGCTTCAGAGAGTAGAAAGCTACTGAGAGTTCATGGGGAAGCAGTCATGTCAAGTCCAGAAGGCCAAGCTTCACAGCAATCCTTCTCATTTCCTAATACTTTCATTGTGTTTGTCCCTTCTTCCTTAATGTTCCTGAAGTTTATTCCCTTAGGGAAGGACACTCAACAGTCATTTATTGCCAACATCTTGGTCAGTTATGTCTCCACAGAAACTACCAATCATCAAGCAACCATCAATGCTATCCCTGATACTAGGCTTTTTAAAAAGACAAGAAAATGAGATAATTGATTTAATAATTTCATGTTCACATTTATCATGTAAGTGAATTTTGGGAGTGACTCTAGATTAAGTTTTAAAATAAACATTTATTATTTGCTCATAGTGTTTACCCTCAGAGACAACTTGAAATGCCAAAGATACAGATACATTTCTCCCTAAAATATCTGAGGTATGTTAGAAACTGAGTTTCTGGATGATCATACCTTCAGTCTTTACTCCACCTGGGGATTCATCCCATATACAGTTGCCAAACCCAGACACTATTGTGGATACCAACAAGTGCTTGCTGACAGAAGCCTGTTAACGTTGTCTCCTGAGCTAGAGCTCTACCAGTGCCTGACAAATACAGAGGTGGATGCACCATAGTTATTGGACTGAGTATAGGGTCTCCAGTGGAGGAGCTAGAGAAAGGACTCAAGGAGCTGAAGGAGGTTGCAGCCCCATAGGAGGAACAACAATATGAACAAACCAGTATCCCCAGAGCTCCCATGGACTAAACCACCAAGCAAAGAGTGCACATGGTAGGACTCATGACTCCTGCTGCATATGTAGCAGAGGATGTCCTTGTTGTTCATCAGTAGGAGGAGAGGCCTTTGGTCCTCTGAAGGCTCTATGCCCCAGTGTAAGAGAATGCCAGGGCCAGAAGCAGGAGTGTATGGGTTGCTGAGCACGGGGAGAGGGGATAGGAGGTTTTCAGAGGGGAAACCAGGAAAGGGGATAATGTTTGAAATGTGAATAAAGAAAATATCTAATAAAAAATTAAAAAATGTTTAAAAAAAGAAACTGGGTTTTCTGGATCATTTCGATTTTTTTGATTGATGATTAGTTGATATTTTATGAAATCAAATGTTAAACCCGTTTCAAAAGCAATCTATTACTCTTCCTTTTGTTTTCCCAGAGAGTTTACTGATGCTAAATATTCATTACCTAAATAATGGAAAATATCTCTGTCGATAACAGTATCAGTTGTGCAAACACCAGCACCTGGTTTGGCTCTCTAATACATGAACAGAAGCCAGAATTGGCCACAGTTGCTTGGGACTCCAACACTGCAGCAGTAGTAAGTAAACTCAAGACACTTTCTGGTGAGCCAGGTGACATAAAACCATGAAAAACAGGTTTGTTGAAATATTGTGTTTTAAGACATTAAGGTGAAGATCAATAGAGGAAGACACTTGATGCTCTGCTGTAGAATTTGCACAGATGAACATAGGCACACAGCTGCATATGTTCATACCCACACATACATATATACCATTTACTCACACATACAAACATATAAACATGGAATTGTTATGAGATACTAATAATGTCACAGGGTGATTCTTAGAAGTAAGCTTTTTATATATGAGAATGGGACATTCAGTCAACAATTTGAACAAAGCTCTTTAATTCTAGTGCTTAATATATAAACACATTTTAGTAATAGCATTTAGCTAATTGTTTCTGCCAAAGAATTCTATTGGAAGAACATAACATGATCTGTTACTAAAGTAATAAATTCTTACCAAATATTTTCATTATATAGCAATTTTGCTTCCATACATGCCATTAATGCTGCCTTATTAGTATGCATGCAGTATTAAATTATTTTGCTTGTATAAATAATTTCATAGTTAATTTTCTGATATTTGAGAATGGGTATTATCACAAAGGCTTCTGTTTACCACTTAGGTAATAATTGACCATCTTATCAACTTAGGGTAAATTTAAATCAAGCAGTCCAAAATTATCTGCCAATCTCTTTTCCCAAAAAGCAGAAAATGATTTTACAAATTATATACTCTATACCATTTTTTGTGATTGAAAAGTGAACTCTGCTTGAGTTGACATAACTGATGTGCCTCTCTGTCTAGATGATGTTTTGATAATAGAATGAAAGTTGTTGAACATTTTTGTTATTTGCTACATTCAATCTGGTTAACTGATTGTATTTATTCATACCTGCTGTCTTAGTCAGGGTTTCTATTCCTGCACAAACATCATGACCAAGAAGCAAGTTGGGGAGGAAAGAGTTTATTTGGCTTACACTTCCATACAGCTGTTCATCACCAAGGAAGTCAGGACTGGAACTCAAGTAGGTCAGGAAGCAGGAGCTGATGCAGAGGCCATGGAAGGATGTTCTTTACTGACTTGCTTTTTCTGGCTTGCTCAGCCTGCTCTCTTATAGAACCAAGACTACCAGCCCTGAGATGGTTCCACCCACAAGGGGCCTTCCCCCCCGATCACTAACTGAGAAAATGCCTTACAGTTGTATCTCATGGAGGCATTTCCTCAACTGAAGCTCCTTTCTCTGTGAAAACTCCAGCTGTGTCAAGTTGACACAAAACTAGCTAGTACACCTGCGTTCTTTCTTTTTTTTTTAAAACATTCTTTCAGAAATAAATATATTTTTTTTTTGTAGTGAGTTTGAATGTAACATAGTTTATGTTTATTCTCTTTAAGATGATAACTGCTGGTTCTTTGCCATTATCATAACATCTCAAATATATATGATTATATCTTTATTTCAAGATCATTTCTGTCTTAATCTCATATTAAAAACTAACCAGGAATTACACTAATAAAAGAAGATTTTTGATTCATTTTTCATGTTTTTCATCTTAAAATCTCTGACAGGGAAATGTCTATTCTCCTTTATAGAAGTAATTCTAGCATATGCTAGTCTACTGTGATTTATTCTTCATGCCTGTCTCTCCCACTCTGTCTTTTCTTTCTCTTCCCTCACCCTCTTTTTTCTCTGTCCCCTCATTCATATTTATGTACAATTTCATCCATATTTATGTGGAATGACAACATACTTCAGAGAAGGGAGATTACAATTATATTTCCTATTCAATACTATTTTAAATATGATGATAAATTTTATTTTTTAAGATTATAAATTAGCATTTCCCACTCACTTTTCTTCTTTTCAAACCATCTAAACACACACAAACATACAAATGCAAAATCATATATTTAATTACATATGTATATAAATATAAAAATGTAATCTGCTTAGTATGTACAACATTACTTGTATGTCTGCTTTCAAGGCTATCTATTTGGTACTGAATAACCAATTAATGTGCTCTTCCCCAAGGAAGACTATTTCACTGGCACTCAAGACTCCTTGGTCACATACAGTGTGTTCTATAGGCTTGAGTATTCCTAAGATTTTCCCTATTTTAGAATGTCTATTATTGTTCATTGGGGTCATGTCATGATTATAGAGCCATTTTGTTGAGACTTTATGCTGTAGCTCCTGCATATCTAGAAGACACAATATGAATGCCAAGTTCTTGGCTCTTACAATTTTTCTGCTGTCCCTTCTGGAATTATTCCTGAGCATTATTTATGAGAATTGCATTGTGGATGTGCCAGTGGGACTGGGCTATATCACTCTGCATTTTGATCAATTGTAGTTTCTTTGTAATGGTCTCTGTCTTTTGCAATGAGCAGTTAACTTATAATTGGAAGACGTGCATTTATCTGTGTGTACAATAAGTATTTGGAGTGTTTTTGATGACTATGCTTATTTAATAATGGGTTAGTTGTTGGTCTTCTGCCAAGATTTATAACTTCACTAGCTCCAGGTAGTTGGCTAAGTTTCTAGCACTAGGTATGGGTTACCTCTTCTTGTCTATTTGAGTGAGTCTTAAGCCCACTTAAAGTGATATTAGTTCCTACCAAGAGATGGTAGGTACCGCTACTACACTCTTAGAGATTATAGTGCCATGTTGCTCTTTGTTATGGTTTATAGACTTCATAACTAGATGGGACTGTTGGTTTTCTCCCTGCTTTGGAAGCTTTGAGGCACGTTCTAGTACCATGAAAGCTAGATTTGAAGGTTAATACAGCCTAGAAACCTGCGGGTTCTGTGTCGGGTGTGTTCCACAACCTTCTTTTACCTTCTGCCACTAGGGAGAAGAACCAAGACAATGCAATAATCTATAATGTTTGGGGAATCTCTTGGTAAGTGGTGACCAGTTGTTAAATATTCTCTGTCTCTTGCCGAAAGCATTGTCTGCCTAGATGAGAAACTTTTAATTTAATTACGTATGTGTATTTATATCCCTATGTACGTGTATTGCAGGTGTTTAAGGTGTGATCTCTTGTGATTTTTTTTTCAGACACCTTTACTATTTATCTCCTTCTTTCCTTCCCGTCTACTGTGAGCCTACCAAATTCTCTTATTTCCTCTTCAGATCATTTATTAGCATATCCTTATTAGTTTGAACACAAAATAACTAATTAGAAAGTACCTTGTAATTTTTTAATACTATGGGATGTAATTCCACAGGCCAAGAAGTCTCTTGGGAACTTTGAAAGTACCGAACATAGATTTTTCAAGAAAATTAAAAAATATATATAATTTCCTTGGCCTATTCAAGAGTGGTTGAGACAGTGATGCCTATAACTACATCATTCTAGATATGCAGGGAATAGAATTTCCACATACATCGCAATGTCAGAAAGAGCCTGGGATACAGCAAGCCTCGTCTGAAGAAAATAAATGAAGCATCCTCACCAAAAAAAAAAAAAAAAAAAAAAAAAAAAAAAAATCAAACAAATAAACAAGCAAACAGGAAAAACAAACATTTACCAAGTAAGGAAAATTCCACTCTCAGCACTTCATATTATGTGTCTGTGTCAGCATTTTACTTGTGTGTGTGTGTTTGTGTATTTTTGAAAGGTCTAAAATGTACACAGATAAATCACTATATATCAAATATATGATCATGTATAAACAGATTAAATTATGGTTTATAAATTATGAATTATAATACAATTTAGCTTTTAGATAAATTGATGAGACAAAGTGAAGTAGAATTATTGTTCTATAGAAACCAGTAAAAAAATACCGTAGGAGAACTATCAGTATTAATATAACAGAATAATGTATAGTAATCAAAAATGCCAAAAAAAACTGGCTAGTGCTTGTCAAAGAAACATTAACAGTTACCCCAGTTAGCTGAAGTCTGACAACATTTAGTGAAACATTTAATAAATTAATAGTGCATCCACTTTCAGTTATATATTATGATACAATCATAGAAACCAGCAATATCCCACCAAGAATAGAAGTCATTATTTTTTCCATTGTATCTATGGTGTATGTGCTACCCATGTAGTGCACAATTCGTCACCATCTGGGTTACATCCATTGGACTGTCATACTACCATAGTACTTGCTTGCAAATAACAATTTAGTAAATTACTTAACAATGGTCATACTGTTGAAGTCTTTTTTCTTTTTTTTAAATTAGGTATTTTCTTCATTTACATTTCCAATGCTACCCCAAAAGTCCCCCATACCCACCCACCCCCCACTTCCCTACCCACCCACTCCCACTTTTTGGCCCTGGCGTTCCCTTGTACTGGGGCATATAAAGTTTGCAAGTCCAATGGGCCTCTCTTTCCAGTGATGGCCGACTAGGCCATCTTTTGATACATATGCAGCTAGAGTCAAGAGATCCAGGGTACTGGTTAGTTCATAATGTTGTTCCACCTATAGGGTTGCAGTTCCCTTTAGCTCCTTGGGTATTTTCTCTAGCTCCTCCATTGGGAGCCCTGTGATCCATCCAATAGCTGACTGTGAGCACCCACTTCTGTGTTTGCTAGGCCCCGGCCTAGTCTCACAAGAGACAGCTATATCAGGGTCCTTTCAGCAAAATCTTGCTAGTGTATGCAATGGTGTCAGCATTTGGAGGCTGATTGGCTGAGCATATCAATTCCATACTGATGGGCCAAGTTCAATTATCAGGAATATCTTATTGTATATATTTGTACAGTAAAGAGAAATTGCTCTGATGGAGTAAAACTTAGTGTCCTACTAAAATAGAGATTCACCTTAGTGTGAAAGGAACAGTCGGATTAAATGTGGCAAAATATAGGAACATAAATAGTTTTGAACTCTAACAACAGGAACAGAGCAGTAATATCAATGAAGTCATGCTACAGAGAACATGTACAAAATGCACACTTAACAACACAGCTCATTTCTCTATAACAAGGAGAGGCAGCACAGACAAAACAGAGTTTTAAACATTAATAAATGGAAAATAAACACATCTTGCCTGAATCAAGACTAAGCTAAAAGAAACAAGATAAGAAATAAATACAACAGTTAATTCCTTTATAACCAAAGTAAATATGTTGTTTAATAATTTTGACAAAAGAATTCAATTTGAAAGTTAAAATTATATAGACTCATGAAGAGAAAATCAAAGAAATGGATAAAATACTAGATAAGCTAATTGAAGTTACATCACCTGGGGTGGTGATGTAGCTCAGTTGGAGAATGCTTGCCCAGCATGCATTAAAGTCCTTGGTTTGATTTACAACACTACATAAGCACCTATAATCCCAGGCAGAAAGATAAAAGACTCAAGACTATATCAACTCCTTAGAGAAATGAGGCCAGTCTGGGTTACATGAGACATACCCAACATAATCTAAATAAATTTTATAAGCAATTAAAAATTGGGCTGAAACAACATATTTAAAACTTCATACACTATAATAATTGATTTTCATTGTCCACATGAGTGAATTTAGAGTGTTCTAGGACACACTTCTTGTCATGTCTTTAAGAGATTTCCATAGAGGTTTAACTGAGGGTCACATCCCCTTGAGAGTGGCATATCTCATAATCTAGGGTCTCAGGTTGTATAAAAAGGGGAAAGGTGAGAACTGCCATTAACTTCTTCCCTTCTGACTGTGGAGTCAGAATGACTGACCACCTCAGTCTTTTGTCTTCAAACCATGATGGCCCACATCCCTTTTAAAATGAGTCAAAAGAAACCTTACCTCCCTTGCCTTGCCATCTGGTATTGACATAGCGACAGGAAAAGCAATGCTTATGCATACTAATAATGTTAATCTGATATGACAGAAGAGAAATCATACTCACCACTGAACCTTCGAGGATAGGAAACTCCATTTTTGATATCTAGGTTAAAAAAAAGTATGACTTACAAGAAAAACTAAAATTAGAATATCATAACACATTTTAACATATTCCTTGTGTCAGCAAAAACAAAAAAGTAGCACACTTAAGAAAAGGAATGAAGGAAAATGGAAGTCAAAGACAAAAATGACTTTCAAGTACAATGTGCCCCCGTGAAATATTTTGAACGAGAAGGAACATAAGCAACTTTGTTCCTGCTGATCTTCTTCAAAGATACAGCAAAGAGATTAGCATATAGATGCTAATGATGGCCAGTATCAGTGACACACATTTATGAACCTAAGACTTAAATGGAGAAAAAGAGAAGAACAGAATACTGACTATGGCATGTAGTGGGTCTATACATCAGTAATACAGGTTTAAGAAAAATAGCAAATACTCAGCTTTTGAAATGAAGTAGTACTTGATGATTTTTTCTTAAAATTTATTGTGGAACAAGGAGCAGATATGAAAAAAATGAATGCAGAAGTGGAAAGAAGGAATGGATGCAAGCATTGTATACCACCTTGAGAGAATGGCACAGCTGTTGCATTCTTGAGCTCATAGTGATGAGCTGCATAATGCTTACATAAAGTTTGGCTTATCAACTCTCCACTATCAATGAAAAGGTGCCTTATGAAATCATAGTCACTCCTAAGGATTTATACACAGCTACCAAGGGAACAGATGTCCTTTAGAAATTTAGTAATTGGTAAGATGCCCAACACTCCTGTAAACAGCCATTATGACACTCACTGGGTCTTACAGACACACAGATGAACACACACATGCATATGCACACATGACATGAAAATACAAGGGGACTAGTTGGAATGAAGTGTCTTAGGGTTTTTCCTGCTGTGAACAAGACACCCACCATGACCAAGACAGTGTTTATAAGGAGAGCATTTACTTGCTGCTGGGTTAGAGGTTCAGTCCATTATCATCAAGGTAGGAGCATAACAGCATCCAGAAAGGCAAGGTAAATGAGGAGCTGAGAGTTTGACATATTCATCCTAAGGCTACTAGAAGAAGACTGGCTTCAAGGCAGCTAGGATAAGGGTCTTAAAGCTCAAACCCACATTGATACACTTACTACAAGATCACACCTACTCCAAGAAAGGCGCACTTCCTAATAGTTCATATTCAAAGTACTGCAAAAGGGGGTCAGCTGTAATGGGAGGGTCTATGTAGGAACAATGGGAGCAAATTTGGTAAAAATTCATTATGTATATGTATGAAGATGAATATTGTGATAGTTTAGTATATAACTAATATATTCAAACAAAACTTCAAAAATAAGGAAAAAATGTCAATAAGAAAGCAAGAAGACTGGATGCCTCTAAGAGCTGCTCATTCCTCCATAAATATTAATGATAGGGATGTATTGATAGAATGGCTGTGTGAACAAGAGGTGATATTTTGAAAGTAAAATAGATTCATGTCTTACTTTTCTGTAGATGTAACAAAACACTACAACCAAGACTGCTTATGAAATAGGCATCTAATTTGGAGGATATGGTTTCTTAGATATTTTCTTTATTTACGGTAAGAGTCCATCATGACAGAGCAAAGGCATGGTAACAGGAACACCTGTGAGCTTACATCTTGATCCACATGTTGGAAGCAGAGCAAGGGTGATGGGGAGGACCAGGGAGAGGGGGAGAGGGAAAGAGAGGAGGGGAGAGGGAGAGAAGGGAAGGAGGATGGACAGGGGGAGTAAGGGAGAGGTAAAGAGGGAGACAGAAAGAAAGACAGAGATAAAAAGAGAGAGAGTAAGAGAGAGAAGAAAAGGAGACAGAGACAAAGAAAAAAACAGAGACAGGGAAATGGAGAAAGACCAATCAAGAACCAGGTATTCAAACATATGAGACTATGGGGGCATTCTAATCCAAACTCAACATTTATTTATTTAATCTACTTTTTAGTTATTTCATATTTAATTTACATTTACAGCAGTTATAAAGATGGCAGAATGGTAGCTATGGTATTCATAGCAATAGGCACAATAATAAGAAAAGTACCATTTACTATAAAAAATACATTAAACCTTTGTCTTTATTTGTGGTTTTCTGGGTTTGTGTCACCCCAACTTCTTTCCAAAGTTATGACCTATTCGTAATATTTTTTGCATACTCTCAACACACACATACACATATTTGCAAACACATACACACAAGCACACTTATAAAAGCACAACCTATTAAATCTATTTAGTGTTGCTCATATGTGCATGTGTTTAGAGTTGACCACTTGGGATTAGATAACCTATCAGCGGACTATTTCCAAGTGAAAACCTTCTTTATCTCCCAGTGTATGTTGCTTATATCTCTTCATCAAACCATGAGATCACGTGAAACTTTTCTCATCCATATTAGCATGCTAACTGGTGCTGTCATTGTGAAGGTCCTATTTAGGTGCACATTCTGTTGAAATTTCACAGATGCAGCATTTCTGTCATGTCTAAAGACAGAATCTTGTAGTACACATTTTGGTTTTGTGCTCTTATCATCATTCTGTCCCTCTTTACTGCTATATTCCCAGACCCTCAGGTAGGGGTTGCATTGTAGATGTACCAATTAGGGCTTGATCTTCCATGGTCACATCTCTGTAATATCCTTTATCTGTATAAAACAAGGCAACATTATTAATGGAATTCATAACATCCATTTTGATGATTACATATTTAAATATTTTGCAATACAGGAGAGAAATTGTGATACTATTATCACAATTAATCATAAGCAGTATTTATCACAATGCTATTTTTACAAAGCAAGTTAGCGTTTGTGCCACAAAGACATAAATTTCCATTTGTCCATCACCAAATTAAATGTTTAAGATGAAACTTTTCTATGCATTCAAGTCATTTAAATATAAAACTAACTCCCAAGTAGCACAGTCTCATCAAAGCCATGTTTTTATCATCAGATTTTCAATGTGTTGATGCCTCTGTGATATATTCTCTGTATTTTTAAATGTATATTTGTGAATTAGACATAAAGGGTACAATTTAACCTCTTCCTTCTACCTTTTGTCATTCTCTGTTGAAAATGAACAGCAATACAAATAAGCATAGTCGTCGTGGAATTTAATTTCATGCCATGAAATAGAAAGTCAAATAATGATTTTTG
This sequence comes from Mus musculus, assembly GCF_000001635.26. NCBI lineage: Eukaryota > Metazoa > Chordata > Mammalia > Rodentia > Muridae > Mus > Mus musculus. Next base: position 62,678,020 of record NC_000074.6, read on the forward strand.
AGAGCCATAGGGAACACTAATGAGTTGCCTTTAAGTGAAACTATATTTTCAGCTTGTAAAGTATACATATATCTAACAGGGGTATGATAAGAGAAAGAAGAACAAAAAAAAGGTAAGAAGAGCCACAGAGTGGTCGGAGAAGTGAGTAGATAAAATTCTGTGAGAAGGTGACAATAAAATTAAAACATGGATGACACACCAGGTGAAGAGCAAGGAGCAGACAGAGGATGCAGTGTCAGACAGAGGCAGGTGTCGAGCGATAGAGTAAAGGCTCATGTGTTCATCAGATGAAGCTGATTTATTGGAGCCGAGGATGGGGACACAGCAGTAATCAGTAGTCAGCTATTTTTGGACTTAATTGGCATAGACTTCGCCTTTGATGCTGAGTGAGACAGTAAAACTGCAACATGATACTGAGTCCAGGAGCAACCTGATACAACTTTAGTTTTAATGGCATCATTTTTGGGGGGAGGAGGGGCAGTGATGGACTCTACAGTGTCAAGAAGAAAGACTTGACGATCAGAGGGAAGTTGTTTGCAGAGGTGATCCTGACATGCACTGTGCTCTGTCAGCTGAGGGATAACAAGCCTGGATACATATAATACAAAGAGGCAAATGTACTATGAAGTGAACGGGGCTTTAGCTTCAGCAACTTTCTCCTGCACCTATTCCCCTAAGAATAGATTTGTGTCATAAATTGAATATGTTTTATGCATCTGCGATTGGGACAAAGCACATTTGTGGAAAAGGCCAGGAGCGAAGGTAATAAAGAGGTAATGAGGAAGTGCGGAGCTAGGAGTTACTATGGAGAAAAGCTTTTCAAATGTGGGATGCATAATTTTTGTATTTTATGTTTGAGATTATAGTAAAATTACAACATTTCTCTCTTCTGTTTCTTCCCTCTAAACTCTCCTATGTATCCACAAATGTTTCCTTCAAATTCATGGCCTCTTTTTTTCACTGTTATTGCATGCATATATATATATATATATATATATATATATATATATATATATATATATGCATAGATATTCCTAAATATAACCATATAATATTTTTTGTATATGGGGTTGACTATTATTCACTTTAGAATTCTATTCTAATGAACCAACATGAAGTCCTCTCATATCGGAAAATTGAAGCTACTGCATACAAAAACACAAACACACAAAACCACAAGAGAAGTATCTGTTGATAAAATCATCAGATAGAAATCACTCAAACTCCTCCACTCATAGGTCAAAACCTATATGATCATTAAACATATCAAATGCAAATGAACTATAAGTCTCATATTTCATACATTTTTTATTTAAAATTATTACTGAATATAACATAAAACTCACCTTGCGTGACTAAAAATATGCATCTTTGGCAAACTGGCTAATGAATATGGTCAGTTTAAAAAGGAGCTCCTCATGTTACCACATGAAAATTTAGATGCCAAAAACTCAAATGTTACATACAAATAATATTTGAAAATTGTTACAGATTCTGAGGGCATGCAATCTAGTCAAGTTCATCTTCATGACTCATGGCCAATATTAGATTAGGGAATTCAATTTTTAGAACATTTGTTTTAAACCTATTTATTCTAACTTCTCTCTCAATCCTTAAAAAAATTGTACCTTAATTGCCATTTTAATTTGCTAAAATTACCTTGGAATATATTTCATCACTAAACATAAAGCCAAAACTTTAATAAAACCGGTTACTATGTGGTCTCAAGTAGTTATTTTGTAAAGTCGTTTAAAATTTTTCATTTTAAGTCTTAGTATTTCATCCATCTAAAATTATATTGTAAAGCATTTTCTGTTGGAAATAAATGTTCATAATTATGACTATTATTTTATTAAATTTGAATTTAATTTATGACTGGATCCATCGAAATCTATGTGATCTAAAGTTGCATAAGATCTGTGACATACTTTCTGTTAATAGAAAATAGAGCTGATAGTTTCCTGGTAGGCTGCATAAAGTGAGGTATTAAAAAATGAAGGTGCTGAGGGGCATTTGCACATGTTTTGTGCTTTACACAGACAAAGAGGTTGAGGAGAACTTATTTATTTATGCATTCACTTTCTTTATTTTATTTTATTTTATTATTATTATTTTTTTTTTTTTGAGGCTGGATTTCTCTGTGTAGCTCTGGTTCTCCCAGAATGCACTCTGTAGATGTCAGGCTGACCATGAACTCAGAGATCTATCTGCTTCTGTCTCCAAAGTGCTGAGATTCCTCAGTTCCACTTGGGAGAGAGAAGGAAAAAAATCAGAAGTGGGGAGGGACCTGGGAAAGTGGACGGGGTTGGGGGACAGTGGGGGGGGGGAGGGAAGGGAAAGACAGGAACCTGATCTGGTATTGGGTGAGGGAAAAGGACTTTAGCCCCGAGGGTCAGCAGAAAGAATGGAAACAGGCAATCTTGGGAGATAGGAGGTTGAGGGGAACCTCCAGAATGCACCAGAGATCTGGGAGGTAAAAGACTCTCAGGAATCAAAGGGAGGGACCTTAGATGAAATACCCAACTGTAGAGAGAGGGAACTTATAAAGCCCATCTCCAGCAGGAAGACAGGGCATCAAATGAGGGATGAGGTAGCCATCCTACAGTCACACCTCTGACCCATAATTGTTTCTGTCTGAAAGAATTACAGGGATGGAAATGGAGAGGAGCCTGAGGAAAAGAAGGTCAAGTGACAGGCCCAAAGTGGGATCCAGCTCAAGAGGAGGTCCCAAGGCCTGACACTATTACTGAGGCTATGAAGCACTCACAAAAAGGGACCTAACGTGACTGTCCTCTGAAAGACCCAACAAGCAGCTGAAAGAGTCAGATGCAGATATATGCACCCAACCAATGGACAGAAGCAGCTGACCCCTGCTTTTGAATTAGGGAAGGCTGAAAGAAGCTGAGGGGAAGGACAATTCTGTAGGAGGATCAGCCTTCTCAATTAATCTGGATCACTGAGATCTCTTAAAAACTGAACCACCAAACAGACAGCATATTCCAGCTGATATGAGGCCCCTAACACACATACATTAGAGGATATCCGGTTCTGTGTTCATTCAGAGATGATGCACTTAACCCTCAAGAGACTAGAGGCCACAGGGAGTTTAGAGGTCAGGTGGTGTGAGGGTGTGATCTTCCACGTGGAGACAGAGGGTGGGGTGAGGAGGAGGTGTGTGATTTGAAGCAGTCGAAGGGTAGATGGGGGGAATGGAATATGGAGTGTAAAAAATAAATTAATTTTTAAAAAGAAGTTCTGCACCACTATTGCTGACAAAAAGGAAACATTTTTTTCCTTAAAGGAATAGCAGTAGTAATTTTTATGAATGTGAATTTTATGACATTTCAATGATGAACATGCTAACTGTTTCTTCTTACAAAAGAAGAATATATTAGGAAATAAGCAAGAATACAGTTTTGATCATGCTGTCTTTATGATATCTCTTAGGTATGACATCTGGTGTTTTCATTTGTCAGGTCTTGTCCAACCAGCATGTTGATATTTCATGGGTGCTGCTTCCTGTCATGTCTATATGACTCTAGCAAGCAGAATGCATTATGGACTTCTAGCTTATGCAATCTTTCAATCCATTCTCCAAGGTTTTCTAAGACTTAAGTGTAGGGCTTGAATTACAGTTGTATTCTTTGTGGTTGGGCATCCCAGTGTCACTTAAGTTCTGCATTTGGCCTTGTAGATCTCATTAATAGTTAATGTTGCAAAAGAAGCTTCTGTGATTAGAGATAAGATCTTCACTTTGGATGCTATCATAAATATTTAGGATGCAGAAAATTATATTAGTTTAGAAAATTTGAAGTAGTTTCTTCTGTCAAATTCATGACCTCTTCACTGTAAGTACTAACTTATATTTGTTGTAATAGGCATGAATTATCTACTTTTTAGCAGGCCAACATGAAGGGGCAATTTTCACAAGGCCTCACCTCTAAATGAAGAACTATAGTCAATAAATACTTAATGAGAGAAGGAGAATAAGTTTTCTTTATTCTGATAGTTGACCCAGCCCCAAATGGTCAGGCCTAAACACATGGGCAACACTCAGTAGGATCAGTAAGCTATACTAAGAAGAAGTTGAATTTGAGATTGAGTGGGGAGAGTGGGTAGGATATGGGCAAAGTTGGAGGGTGGTCAGGCAGGGGTGGAAATGATGTAAATACAGGACTCAGATATGAAATTCTTAAACAAAAATAAAATCTTCAAGTAAAGAGCAGATGCCTGCTTGTAAGGACACCATAACATCAGTATTAGTGTCAGGCTTTGAACCTCCCCTTGAACTGGACCATGAAGACATTGGAGTGTGGGGGTAGAGAAGGTGTGGGATGTTGGCGGGTGGACCAGGAAGGGGATAAACTCTGGACTGTAAAGAAAAGATAAAAGAAAAAGTTTTTTTAAAAAAATAGATGTCTGCTAGGTATGGGGATGTGAGGTTAATAGCTTCTAGGGCAGTTACAGAGACCCAGAGGAGTACAGGACCTTGAAAAGTAGCAGCTGGCTTAGGGAAATTGAGAATTAGTGAGATACTTGGGATCAACGGTCGGTCATGTGGTTATGTTAGGGAGGTATCAATATGCAAGTCCTCTGATTAAGTGCTTTTAACAAATGTAAGTGTTACCATTAAGGATGGATTTTGCTGAAAGACCGTGTTATAGCTGTCTCATATGAGGCTATGCCAGTGCCTGGCAAATACAGAAGTGGATGCTCACAGTCATCTATAGGATGGAACACGGGGCCCCCAATGAAGGAGCTAGAGAAAGTACCCAAGTAGCTGAAGGGGTCTGCAACCCTATAGGAGGAACAACAATGTGAACTAACCAGTAACCACCCCCTCACCCCCCGCCAAGCTTGTGTCTCTAGTTGCATATGTAGCAGAAGATGGCCTAGTCAGCCATCAATGGGAAGAGAGGCCCTTGGTCTTGCAAAGATGATACAGGGGAATGTCAGGGCCAGGAAGCAGGAGTGGGTGGGTTGGGAAGCAGGGCGGGGGGGGGGAGGGTATAGGGAACTTTTTGAGAGGAAACTAGGAAAGGGGATAATATTTGAAATGTAAATGAAGAAAATTTCTAATAAAACAAAAAGAATGGAAAAAGAGTATAAATGGCCAGCAATTCAAGAGTGGACTCTGGGACATTCACTGTTTAAAGAAAAGCAGTAGGCACAGATTGTGCAGGTTGGTCTCTGTACTGTTTAGATTACTCAATTAAATTGTAAACTATGTCATAAGAGTCAGTGTTTTGAGGGCACAAGGGAAAAGGAAACACTCATCTTTTCAGCTGTAACCACCTTGAAATTTACTTAGCCCATCAAAGCAAGAGTTTCAGAGTTTACAAATGCTTTGTCCCAGTGTTTCTGAGCTCCACACTCTACCCCAAGAACAGCCATGCCTTATCAAGTGCATGCCCAGATAAAATATTATAATACAGAGGGGATTTTTTAAAGGTAGAAAGGTTATACTGCTCTTTGTAAGTTTACAGAAAACCTATCTGACTTTATATAAATCTCTATAAACTTTATGAATGTTGTCCCACATTGAAAAATATATGGTGGAAATAAAAAGAATAATGAAAAATATGTGGTATATTTAAACTCCTATGCATTGGGGTTCTTGCCAGTAACTTCTGTTTCATGTAGCAATGTTATCTACCTGGATTTGTGCACACACTTATATTTAAATGTGTCATAATCCCAGAAAAAAGGAGAGAGATAGGATTTTTTTTCCTGCTTTAGAATGCTGGGAGCATCCAGAATAGTGGATACCATGAAGTCATAAATTTACAATATTCAATCATTGTGGCTTCAGGGATAAATATCCAGTACCTGGTATTACCTGATAAAGCCATACATATGTATAGCTGCATTTTATGTGATAATTACTGAATCTAGCTTTGACATCTGCTTTTGCCAGATAAAATGCATTTATAATTTTGAAAAAGGCAGTCACAATGGTCCATAGCCTTGTGAAGGTTCAGCAAATGGGGAGGGGGGTCATAAAAGAGAGAAGAAAGGTGAATAGGAGCATCCATTACAAATTTCATATGAAATGACAATTATCTAATTTATATGATATTTAGAAATTAGCAAGAGCATAACTACATTCCATATTTGCGTTAAATAAAGTTAAAATAAAGCTTAATTGAAAGGTGACTGAGGCATTTCTGAATAGCACTGTTGTACTTGAATTTCAAAGTGAGTTTCTTCATATTTTAAAACACTTGTGCATCTTCTCTGTATTCTTCCCAAAAAATAACTAAGCGAGCTTTTCTATTTCCTGTTGGACTGCCTACAATCTAACAGTGGTGATAAGCTGAGTAATGTATTTTAGTAATAAAAGAGATAAGCCAAAGAATGCAAGCAGTTGTTCAAAGATATGGTTGTAATAAATCCAGTTTCATATCTACTGAGTTCCTCTGCTTTAAAAGATCAACTTATGCTGGGTCTGTAAGCTGCTCACATCATAAGAACCACATTATTTCTCCTTGATATTGCTTAAGAGCTCAGACTTACCTGAGATATGATTTTCTTAAAGTATTTGAATGAAAAGAATAGCTCCTTGCTGGCTGACTTATTAAAAATCAATGCTTAGTTTCTGTAGATTTTCCCACTGTTGTTTGGCTCTTTTAAATAAGGTACGAAAGTAAGGCACATAAAGGAAATTAGAATTATGAGAAATAAGGATATTTAGTCTTGAACTACAAATGAATGTTCTAATCTTATAGCTGAATAAAGAAATAAAATGACACCACAGATTTTATATAATAAAAGAAAACATCTATAAGCTGAAGCCTAAGTTAATAAGAAGACATTAGAAAGAAAATAGAAGCATTAATAGTATTACTAAGAATTAATAAACAATATGTAAAATGAGTTAATGAATAAAAACATTTTTAAATCTCAAAAATAAAAATAAACAGCCCAGGAATCTCTGAGGAACATTTAAAAATTTAAAATTTTCATTCATCAAAGATAAAATAAAGAAAATAATAACAATGATTTTTACCGACTCATTTACCAACAGTTGTAAAGGTGAAAGTTGAATCAGTTTTTACTTGGGGTCCAATAATGCATTATTAGTGGAAGTGTATAATATTAAAATTACCTGGAGGGTTGTTTGTCAGCACATCTTAGAATGTTGCAATTTTTGGCTTAAGATATATAAATTTTGTTTCATTGAAAAATCAAAGATAGCTACCTTAGCCAACAATAGAGGAAAGGGAAGCTGACATTTTGTTAGTTTCGCCTTTTCTACTTTCTCCACCTTTCTTCCTCTGCATGTGTATATATGAATTCTGTCTCTATCTTTCTGAACTCCAAGTACAGAAACAGGCAAACATATACAGACCACAATGCATTTCTACAATAAAATTATTGATTATCAATATTTATGTGATATATGTGAGGACTTAGAAGAGTAACATTGGCCATTGTACATAGTAGGCTGCATAGCTATGAGGAACATGAGTGTGATGGCTTGGATAATTGTGGCCCCATAGACTCATGTGTTGGAGGGCTGGGCCCATAGGGAGTGGCACTATTAGGAGGTGTGACCTTGTTGGAGTAGGTATGGCTTTGTTGGACCCTTAGAAGGAAGTGTATCATTGTGAAAGTAGGCTTTGAGGTATCATATGTTCAAGCTAACCCCTATATGTCACACAGTCTCCTGCTGCCTGTGGATCACCATGTAGAACTCTCAGCTTTTTTTTTCTAGCACCATGTCTGCCTGTATGCCACTATGTTTCCCACCATGACAATAATGGACTACACCTCTGAAACTGTAAGCCAGCCCCAATTAAACAGTTTCTGTGATAAGAGTTGCCATTGTCATAATTTTTTTCTCACAGCAATAAAACCATAACTAATACAATAAATGTGTGTGAACTTTTCAGTCAATGCATTGTACTAACAGCTCTAGGATATGCATGCAAGTGGCTTAGCTCACTTTCCTTGGATTAGTTGTTCCATTTTGGCAGTCAAGGTTGAAATAAAACTGGCTTCTCAGCTGTCAGACCACAAGTTCAACCTATACGATGACATGGAGAAGATTTTTACTGTATCAGCTTTTTGACTAGACTAACCTCTGCATTTAGCTTTTGCTAATGTTTACAGAGTAAATTCCAGTTCCTAAGAGTTCCATGAATCAAATTCTGCTGCAGAGTAGAGATCTCAAGTTACATTGGATAAACTTTCCAGCCTGTCACCTTTCACTGAACTGTGAACCCTACATCAATGTCTTTATAAGGATTTTCCTTTCACTTAATGCATCAGATATGCAGGGCTAACTGCTGACATCTCTGGAGTGCCAGAACATCAGACATCCATAAGAAATGGGGACAAACACAGGATCACTAGTCAAAAGTCACTCTGCAGCATATGCATAACTCAAGCCAGTGTAACTGCCAAATCTATTAATGTATTCAAAATGCAGAATCATAGCAGATAGCTTTGGAAGTATCTGTCCCAAAGCCTCATTGCTCTAGAGTTTTGTGAAGAATACGAACAGGTCAATCACCTCAGTTTCCCTCCTTGGATGATTTCCACACATATTGAGTAAGCTGGGTAAAGTTTCAAATTTGTGCGAGTCAGAGAGCGAGACAGACAGACAGAGAGACAGAGAGACAGAGACAGAGACAGAGACAAAGACAGGAAAAAATAAACAGAAAAGATATACAGAGAAAAACAGGAAGGTAGAGGGTGAGAAAGAGACAGAGTCAGAGGACAGAGAGAGACAAAGGTATAGAGGCAGAGAGACAGAGAAAAATATAAACAGAAAAAGAGAAACACACAGAGAGAAACAGACAGACAGACAGATGACAGACACAAACACACACACACACACACACACACACACACACACACACACAGAGAGAGAGAGAGAGAGAGAGAGAGAGAGAGAGAGAGAGAGAGAGAGATTTTTCACTTCCAAAGTTAAGTTTATATCAACATGAATCAGACTCATCTCCAAGACTACTGAGACAATTGACATGAAGCATTGTGGGAACTTCAATTTTAAAACAAGTACTTGAAATAAACTGATGCCAATGAAACTAGATACAGTTTAAGGATATAAAGGGATATTTTTAAAAGTTTATTTTGTTTTTAATTATACATTTGTTTGAAAGTTAAATAACAAGGAAATTTTCCCAACTCTCAGCTGGAGTTTGCTGTTATATAATTACATTTTATGTATTATCTTGATATCTTGTTTCATTTTTGTATGTTTAAGACGTTTTTTAAGAATCATATCTTAGAAAATGAAACTCAAGTATTCCAAGAGTGGATGAGATTGGATTGCCACTTATGTGGACCACCACAGAATTTGTGAACTGATTTTATGGTACAAGATTCTTTTTCTCCTCATATCCTCACCTTTTAACCTCAGCAGGTAGTTTGAAAAATCCTGCTTATGCTTAACTTGTGAACAATATTTGTAGCACTGTCAAAATGAAGGCTTACTATAACATCACTATGCTGGGCAATCTTTATTAGAAGACAGGTTTGTACAAAGCCCTATCAAACTGGCCACCAAAAATTCCATATTTCAGTTTCTAACTTTTTTTTTTTGGTTTTTGGAGACAGGGTTTCTCTGTATAGCTCTGGCTGTCCTGGAACTCACTTTGTAGACCAGGCTGGCCTCGAACTCAGAAATCCGCCTGCCTCTGCCTCCCAAGTGCTGGGATTAAAGGCGTGCGCCACCACGCCCTTTTAACAGGTGCATTTTTAATGTATTTCAAACAAGAGGTCAGGATGTACCTAGCCTGTTGAAAGCCCTGTGGTTGATCACTAGAACTTTATAAGCTGGGCACAGTGGTTCATGCTTGTCATTCTATCAGTTAGGACCAGGAGTCAGCATTAAGTGCATTCACAAAACCCCTTCTCAATTAGTTTTCCAACAGGTATAATGTTATATTGGGATTTTTTTAAAGAAAAGATGTTTTATGTAAATTGGCTTTATTAAAGTTAATCTGCCTAATTCCTTCCTCTTTGTTTGCACAAATGTCAAAATTGACTATTATCAGACATGCAGACTTGGCAACTTCTCTTAAGTATGGCATTCAAACTCTTAAGATGCTAGAACACAACCCGAGGGTTCTTTAACTGTCCATCCACTTGTCCAAAATATTCTAAGCTTATTTTTGAGTGGGGATACACAGAGTAGTGCTGCTCTGGATCACGGGTTAGACACAGACCACACCCAATCATGAATAACTAAATAAAAAGAGCTCCTTTATTAAACAAGCCAAAGAGGCAAGATGGTTGATTATGTATCTGGCAAAAACAGCTGCAAATAGCTCCTAATTTTAAGGTGGAAAGGGGGAAGGTCCCAGTTAGAAGGAGTAAGGATGTGTTAGTAGGTTCTAATTGGGTATGCTAATTAGAGTAGCCAAATTTGAATTTGTGATCACAGGACCTGGATATTTTGATAGTTGGACCTTGGACAAATGGATCTGCCCCAAGAATAATTCATGTGTAAGAAAGTGATCAAATAAGGGACCAGGCCTCAGTGGTTACATTCAGTACTATAATCTAAGATCTTAGAAAGGGAAGAGGGAGGGGAAGGAGAGGAGAAGACCTGTCAGCACTGTGTTTGCCATGCTTCGCTCAGGCTTGCTAGAGCCTTTCCATACCAGTGAACTTAGCATTTTGTGAAGAACCACAAAAACTCTGAGCTAAGGAAGGATGAGACACAGCTGAGACTGTAATATGGTTGCAGTCACTGAAGAGACAAGTCTGCTGAAGTGATAATATGTTAATTATTTAAGACTACTTTAAGTGGACTTGACAGGTAATTACTAATGACATCGTTGAAGCTATGGCCTCATGGGAATATGGATAAGCTGATGCGAGTCATTTGTCTAAAAACTTCTGGCTAAAGATCATTGTGCTCTGACTGAGTTGGAACATAATATTAATTAAAAAAAAAGTAAAGGGATGAGTGTGTCACTATATTATCAAAGCAATACACTAGACAGACCTCTCAAATGTATAATGTGCCTCATTGGTGCAATCTCATCTTGGACTGTTTTAGTCCTAGTGAGAAATTAGTTTCAGCAGCAGGCAATGGGAAAAAAGGAAACATTTTAAAACAAAATGTGTGCATTTCTGATAGTGTGGAGGGAAGTGAATCTTCATTTACAGCAGTGGTTTTTTACCTTCTTTGTGAAAGATGACAGGCCTATCCCATGTGTGATAAAAGACACGACAACAGTCTTACCTGGTTGTAATAAGGTACGCACACACATGTCCAACTTCAAAGTTTCGTAATGTTCTTTTGGGATTTGTGCACACCCTAAAGTCCAATGAGAAAACACAGGTTAAAAACTGACACTGATCAAAGTTAAAAATGTTAAACTTCTGGAAACTATTGTTTTTAAAAACATTTTATGATAGTATAAATAATTTTATGCCATAAAGGAAGAAAAATCTATAAGGCAAGCACAATTTCAGTTTTTAAAATTTTAATGAATCATGTAGACAGTAAATAAATAAACTTAGTATTTAAAAAATAAGAAGTGTTGGTTCAGTTATGAGAAACAACAAACATTCTCAGTGCTTCCAAATATAAAGGAGAATGGTTTAAAGCAATGTTTCCTTGAAATAGAATAGTAATCAGAACACAATGATTTTCTAAATTATGTATAACTTCATAAAGAAAGTGTATGTAAGAATATTATAATAGTCTTTAGAAGTATGTATATGTTCTATTTCAGTAAATAAAACATCTTAAATCAATTTGAGATTTTTCAATAACTTTATCAAGCAAATTTGTAAGTGAAGGAAATAAGAAACTAAGAAACTAAGTGTATTCAGTTTTTGTAGACATGTATGTTGATACCTGTAAACACTCAGTACCAAATAAAGAGTCTTTTAACATAAAAATTTGAAATTGCAAGCCATACGCAAATTCTCTTAATTTTCAATTGAAATATATTCATGATGCATCTTTTATTTGTCCCAGCACTCTACCACAAAACAGGAATACATGCTGACCAAAAACCAACCAACCAAGCAAGCAAATAAAACAGTCATAGCTTATGATCCACCGGAGCAGAACTGTGGTAGAAGAGGTGGATTTGGGATATTGTACATCTTGATGTCAGCCTCTCTAATCCATTCTTTCTTTGCTCTACTAGATCACTACAGCTACCCTTACGTCAGGTTGTGCTTTTTGATCCTCACATTTACTGTCACTGGGAAATTACTTTGTACTGAATATCTGACCGCTACCCCATGACCCCTGCACCACTGGTCTCCACTACTTCACTCTAACCATTGTTCAGCTTTCCCTCCTGATGTCTTTCATGGTTACTTCAGCTAGCGCACTTACCCAAGCTACCTTTTAATATGCTGAATGGTCCACAGCATTTGCTCAGAGGCTTTGTGTTGTCTTTCTGAACCTTATGAGACATGAAGTCCTGAATTCCAAGGCAGACCAGATTTTCTAGAACTGCCATGGCAGTTGAAAGAGATTTAAAATACAAAGGCATGAAGGAACAGCTATCTGAACTACTATTGAGGGATTACAATTTGTAGGAGCTTTTGGATTCAAAGGGGAATGTAAAGGCCTCTTGTAATGCTTCTCTGGGTAAATAAGGAAAGTATTTACTTAGGGAAAGTAGAGAGACTTTTTGGAAATCATTGACAATATGTTGCTTGAGATTTTAAGCTGATCTAACCAACGATATATACATGTGCCTAATCATCTACCCATTCATTCTTCCACCCATCTACCATATACTAAGTCATCTATCCATTTCCCTGCACAATTGGGCGATCTATAACAGTATATTGAACAGGTAACAGCATGATCCTTCTCTTCTATCCTGTTTCTACATGTCATTTTCACCCAGAAGATGCAGAGACGATGCAGCAGTTAGGAGCACTTGCTGCTTTTACAGTGGACTTGGATTCTATTCCCAGCACCTACATTTTGCCTCACAACTGTCTGCACCTCCAGTTCCAAGGCATATATGTAATTCCCTCCTCCAGACTTTGCATGCACCAGGCATGCATTTAGTATACACACATATTTCATATAGGCAAATATGCACACAAAGAAAAATAAAATTAACAGTTCCTTACAGAAATAAGGATGTTTTGTTCTAAGGCAGAGTGAGTTATACATGGTAAAGCTCAAGAAAACATTTCCAGTGAAGGATGAATGTGATGAAGATATGTAACTGAATAAGCAAACAATGTTAAGAGCGGATAAGAGAGAGTCAAAGGCCGGATGTCTCCACATACGAACATTTAAGAGGATCAAAAGAGGGTCCTTTGCATACTTACACTGTATATATAAATAGTTTGGCATTTCTAGAAGTTAGAGTTTTTTCCCTTCATTACATATCTTCATTTGATGACTTATTTCTGATTTTATATCAATGCATAACACATAAATAAAGAGCAAGGTAAACACACACATTTGCAAATATTTAAAATAAAAAATGAAAAGAGATATTTGTTTCCTCATCTTACTTTAATTTTATATGCAAATTAGCATGGTTTCTGTCCATATCTACATATGCCTTGTCAGTTTATCTAATTGACTTTTTAAAATATAGCATACAGACATAGACTTAATAAATTAAAGTTAGATCTTGTTTTGATTGCTAATATATTATTTACAGATATTAGACATTATTATATTTGATATTGCAAACAACCAGTCATTTAACAATAAAAATTCTTCTAATGTATTTCCTAATTTTGTTTGACATCATGTAAACCTAACAATATCATTTTTCTTTTAATCTGTTTTATACACAAAGGATGAAATACTCAGTTTTACAGGAACAATTTAATTCCTAATGGAGAAAATAAAAACTAAAAAAGTTTTGGAACATGAACATCTATGAAATAATTATTCATAAATAAGCTAGCTATAATTACCAAACAACTAATTAACAGAAAGAATTTTTCAACACTTATGTATGACTAATAAAATAGAATAATAGATAAATCTCCAAAATCAGAATGGAAAGTATGATTAATTTTACTAGGCATTTTTGTTGAGTATTCTGTGTGAATTTTCTTCAATCTTTTATTTGTATTCAGTAGTATTTTTCCTTTTATGTGGATTTGTTATTTAAAAATGTATGTGGTTTTCATATATCTAAAGGGCAATTGAGTAACTTCATTGTACTATGCAGATGTTATTTAGTGTCTGTGTCTCTCAGAGTACTGACAAATAAGGAGTGAGAAGATTGGTTAGTGGGTAAATTTTACAGTGAGAGAAGTGAGATGTATGCCAAGAACTTTTAAAAACAGAACAAAGCAAAGCAAAAGAAGTTGGCATATGTGCTACACACCTGTGATCTCAGTGCTGGGGGGTGGGCAGAGAAAAGTGAACGAACCCTTAATATCCTCCTGCCAGTCTGCCTACTTCAAGTCTTGAGCTCCAGGCTGTGTGTGATTGTTTCAGAAAAGGTAGGTGGGGCTGGAGAAGTGGCTCACTGGTTAAAATGTCTTCCAAGTGTGAGACTCAGAGTTTTGATCAGCATCATGGACATATTTTAATGCCAGAGCTTGGGAGTCAGAGAGAGAGTAGAGCCACAGAACAAGGTAGTTTTGACAAATTACTCAGCTCTGGGTTCAAAGGAGAAACCCTGTTTCAATATACAGAAAGGGGGTAATTGAAGAGCTCAGCTTTCATCAACCACTGGGTTCCACAAGCATGCATGAACATCACCCTTACACATACAAGCATGTGTATATGTACATATTGCATGTATACACATAGACACAGCATGAGACAGAGACAGACAGACAGACAGACAGACAGACAGACAGACAGAGACAGACAGAAAAGAGAGAGAGACACAGAGAGGTAGAGGGAGAGAGATGGAGACAGAAGGACAGAGAAAGATGATAAAGAGAAGAGGAGAGAGAGAGAGACTGATAGACATACCTGTGTAACAACACAACAAAAGGATTAAACAAGGTGGATGTTGCCTGAGGAGCAGCACCTGCAGTTGATTCCTGACCTTCACACATGTGCGCGCACATGTGCATGTGCATCCCTACCACTCACATGTACACCCATACAGCACCTTACTATCCAACTACCAACCGGATTAGCTTTAGAACAGGTGTTCAGGCCAGTGAGAGACTAACATATCTCAAAAAAGAAAGAAAGAAAGAAAGAAATCTGGGAAATTTCAGGGAAATGGCTCCACACATAAACTTTCACACATATGCGTGCACACACATACACACACAAAAGAAAATAATCAATGATGTCTAGAAATTTCTATATTTTTAATTATTAATACTTTTATTTTAGAGAAGATACTTCTTATCTAATAAAATGTGTTATATTTATGAAAGTAGTATTTTTTTTAATTTAAAGAAATTTGGCATGGATTGCTTTTATTGTCATTTCTGCCCCAAAACATCAGTGAAAGATGGCAGAGTATTCCATTCCAAGATATGTCTCTTTAGCATATGGATTATTACTATATAGATTCCACAAAGAACCAGTATATACAGAAAATGCTTTCCCCCTTCCCTTGACTGTCTATTAATAAGGTATCAGTCTGGTCATTCAGAAATAAACCTTCATTTATATCTGATCATATCTTTTGTAAACAGCTCCATGCCAACAAGAATAACTCGCAGAAACAATAGCTAGTATCTGGTGAATTCTCTCTTTTTTCAAACAATTTAGCATGTATTGCTCCCTGAGTTCTTCTTGCTTTATCCTCCAACAGAAGCCCCCAAACCCATTACCTTTGCTTAGCCTAAGAGGCTACCTACATGTAAATGATGTGACCACTTCTAAACCTGGCCTCTGGGGGATTCCCTTTACACAAACATGTAATTAAAACAGCATTTTGATTGCTAACCTGAATCTTAACAGTTTAGTTAATGAACCTTAGTCATGTAATCAAGGAAGGAGTAGAGAGATCAATATACATGTAGTAGGGTACCTGTGATCCACCTGGGGAGGCCACATGATGACGCCAGGTGTGTTGCTTTATGTTTTCCTGCCTATCCAGTTGAGACATTGTTTCTTATGTAACCAGAAGCTTTTGTGGAGTCCAGCAAGCCCCAGTGACCTTTTTGTTTCCAGTCTCCACAATATTGGGTTTACAGGTATAAGACCATAGTTATTTTTTTATGTGAGTGCAAAGGATCTGAACTCCTATTCTCTTGCATGTATTCTTACACACAAAGCCATTTTGCTGCACCAGGAAAAACTAATTTAATATCCTCTAGATCAGGTAGAAACAGAATAACCTTTCTCTGTTTAATTCTTCATCACATCTTTATGTAATCTGCCACAAGCCTTAGATATGAGCAGAAAGTGTTGAGAGCTCAATCTGTCAAATGCCTTTCCTGCCAGTGCCATTGATGCTCACGATTCATGCTCCTGCTGGAAACCATGTTGATGTCCGATCTATGCTGCCACCAGACACCATGTGGATGCCCTTGATAGGTGTGGCTGAGAGGTGCTATGGGCAGGTAGGCATTTTGTTTTTTGGCTGCAGACTCATAACTGAATGAAAATCACTGAAGGCTGTTTCACCAACCACTCCCCACCAAAAGAAAGCAGAAAGAGAAGAGAAGAGAAGAGAAGAGAAGAGAAGAGAAGAGAAGAGAAGAGAAGAGAAGAGAAGAGAGAAGAGAAGGAGGAAGAGGAAGAAGAAGAAGGAAGAGGAAGAAGAAGGAGAGAGAGAGAGAGAGAGAGACAGGCAGACTAGATATAACGCTACAGAAGAGAGTCCTGAAAAACTCTGATAAGGATTATGAAGGCTGTAGCTCCTCAGATATGAAAGCTTCTACAAGTGTCTGGGTGGGGAAGCGTTTTCCTTAACAGGGAAGACACTGGGAGTTTGGCTATACTCCAGTGATTATATGGGTAATGCCAATAGCACTTGGTTTATTTCTCTATTGTCTGTTTTTGAAAGGGTACAAGAGTGAGAGGTGGGCTTAGGAGTAATGAAGTTCTTGTGTAACTGGGTTACATTATATGAAACTCAAAAATAATTAATAAAAACATGTAAGGAAATAAGTCTGTGTGCTAATTCACATTCTCATAAGGTCCTTAAGGACCTTGGAATTTTTATGTTCTTACAGACATCCTATAGATTTGTATATATTAGATGGACACACTGTATCCATGAAAATTCCTACTTGCACAGTAACTATGCCTTTGTTACATTCAGTCCCTTTTCTCTGTACACACTGTTAGAGGAGGAGTTAGTGATGACAAGTTGAATCTTACCTAAATCTGGTTCTGTAAGAAAGCAAGGATGATTAAAGGACTCACCCTTAGCCAACACTTATTTGTATTGTAGGAGAAAACATATTTTGAAAACCCTCTCTTCCTTGCCTTTTCCAAATAACTTCAACAACTCTTATGGATGAACCCTTGTTTCTAATGTGTGGCAGAGCAGAAATCCTCAGATTCCCATTCGTTGGCTCATACATGATTAGCTGAACTGTCTTGTACTGCAACAGATATTTTTTCATAAATGTAAAATGCTGTAAGGATGATGTTATTCAAGCATGGACTGTCACACTAAGCCTAGGGACCCTCATTGCAATCACTTGACCTCTTGACATGTGAGGGAAATACCAAGCACAATAGTAAAGATATCATGGGTAAGTAAATTGTCTAGGCAAAGTGGAAGACTGGTGAACAAGAGGGAACTCATGATAATGGAAACCTCGTTAAAAATAAATACCTTTAGCTAGGGAGCCATAGACCATGGTGGAGACCCATGGTTGAGATTTTATTGAGTGGACATGGTTTCTTGCAGTCTTCTATATATTTAGGTTTGGACCATTAGACTTGTACTCTAAACACAGGTCAGTGTGGCTTATTTGTTGCAGTGTGTAGTAGTTAATGTGGAGACTTGTTACTCTTAAACACACCGAGAGTAAGTATCTGTGATTGCTGGACCATAGAAACCTACACTGAGATATTTCCCTAGCCCAGTAAAAATTATTTTTAACCTCCACCAGATACAGAAGTTGTATATAAAACTTTAACAGCTATGGCTGCCAGTGCAAAATCAAGCCAGTCAACATTCTAGCTCGAGGGAGGAATTCTGAAGGTCCCACCGGTAACCCAGGAGCTATGGCAGGGGCTGGCTGCTAGCGGAGGGAGTGTAGAGGTTCTTCAAGATAGTACCATGCTTCTGTGTGACTCCTAAACATGTCCATAATTGGAATTAGGAAGTATTAGAAAACAAACCAACAGCAACAACCAAAACAGAACATAGGGTTGGAGGAAATGTTTGATGCTGAAAAGGTAGAGTAGGTAGAGGGAGTAGGAGTAGATGCAGTTACATTGTGCACATGTATGAAAATTTCAAGTGCTATTAAAATATACTTAGGAACATTGCATCATTAGACAGTTTTTGGATTACAACTCTGTGCCCCATGTAGTAGCCTGGATAAAAAGTTCAGTCTTACCAATCTGGACCCTTAAGACCTGGCCTTGTACTAAATGTCACAGGAATTGTATATTGACATAAAGCTACAATGCATTAGGAAGCATATGAGAAAACGTGTTGTGGGATCAGTGGACAGGAAGTTACTGGGAGGAAACATGAAAAAGGAAGGCATTAAGTTAGGGTGCCCTTGAATCCCAGATAATCAGACATACCCTGGAATATGCTGGATAATGAACAACTGTCAGATCAGCTGCTGAGCTTGAGAGGTTCTGCTTGACTGAGCTGAATTAGCATAAGTCCTCTGCATACTGAGCACTGAAGAGTTCCAGAGTTGAGACCTAGTTGAGTAGGGCCTGGCAACTCTAAACATCTTTATGGTTCTACAGATCCATGAGATTGTGACACTGGTGAAGAAAACTGTGTTCTGTGCTTTCTTCAGTCCCCTACCCTTGGGGGTCATGCCATTTTAGGGGTGCAGACAGTCCACTCTTCTATTATTTACAACCCTCTCCCAAAGAACTCACAGGATTTCAAAACAGAATATAATTGATCATCCTACCTTACCTATAAAGCTTCTTCTTCTTCTTCTTCTTCTTCTTCTTCTTCTTCTTCTTCTTCTTCTTCTTCTTCTTCTTCTTCTTCTTCTTCTTCTTCTTCTTCTTCTTCTTCTTCTTCTCCTCCTCCTCCTCCTCCTCCTCCTCCTCCTCCTCCTCCTTTTTACCAGTTCCTTCTGTGCAAAATCATTTTACCTTGTTTTTAATAGTTACCAATTTTATTTTCGTAACATTTGTAATTCAATGGCCCTCTTCTCTGTTGCAATAGAACTTTGATGCCAGAAAAATCTCTTCTCATGTTTAAACTTATATTCGGCATCTGTTCTGGGTGTGGGTTTGACAGGCTGATTTTCAAATTAATTGCTATTGTGATTTTTCTTAAGGCTATGTAGAATTTTCATATGCACCCAAATAGGAATATCATCAATAGCCCAAAGAATGATGCATTCTGGTTAGTTACCACTAAGTAATACTCTAATATTTTTGCTATGTACAACCAAGGAAACAGCATCCCTGTGTTTTTCAGTGTTTGAACCACAGGGATGATGTCATGCTTCCCTCTGTTCTACTGCCATTGGTATTACTTGGGGGGTGAGAGGACCTCTGATTTCTTATACTTATTATTAGTTCATAGTGACTGTAATTTGTCACTGGGCTTTCTTCCATAGCATTGCATTGTTTTCCCCATGTATTGGGATTAAAGAAAAAAACAAAACAAAAAAACAAACAAACAAACAAAAATCCTATTACTTTAATTTCAAAAACAATTCTTCACAATCCTGCATTGATTTCAGGCAATTCTTAAATATGCAGATCATATTGCAGATGATTGTAGCCCCAAAGAAGATACCGGAATAATGACCAATATTATTGTTCAGGGAATTTGAGCTCCTGTCTCAAGCTTACTATACATCCTTCTCCGCCTCTTTGCAGGGTGTAATTTCTTACAGTAATTTATTATCTTGAACAGGTCAGGACTTTCTTATCCCTTTCACAGCATCAGCTGGGGCAGCACTGATAACAAATGCAATAATCCATGAATGGTTCTTCTAAGCATAGATTCAGTTACAGTATGCCCCTTTAGATACACAATACAAACAAAACATACTGAAAGTAAAATCATTCTTGATTATTATTGAGCAAAAAAGCAGAGACTGCTAAAAAGCTTCAAGCCTTTGTCAAGAGCTAGGTTCCACTTTAAGCTTTGGCACAACGGTTTGCAACCTGTCCTCCTTACTATATACCCAAATTGAAACCAAACACAGAAAGTTGTTTTCTACAGAGCAGAGTTTTAACCAATCACAGAGAACAAAAAATAGCATATCAATTCAGAGTCAAGCAAATACAGCCTCATATGTGCAAATGCTATTTCTATACTTTCTGGGGTGTTCTGCCCAGTTGCTGAGCTCAGCATTTTGATCATCTCCTGTTTATTATTATTATTATTATTATTATTACTATATTTTACTTATTTACATTTCAAATGTTATCCCCTTCCCTCATTTCCCCTCCAAAAACTCCCCTATCCCCTGCTCATTAACCCACCCACTCCCGGTTCCCTGTCCTGGCTCTCCTCCCACTGATATCCAATAAGGCCATCCTCTGCTAGATATGCATCTGAAGCCATGAGTCCCTCCATGTGTATTCCTTTGTTGGTGGTTTAGTCCCTGGGAGCTCTGGGGTTACTGGTTGATTAATATTGTTGTTCCCCCTTATGGGACTGGTATGGTCACCCTTGGGCTGGTGGTCCTGGGTTTTGTAAGAAAGCAGATTGAGCAAGCCCAGAGTAGCAAGCTACTTATCCATGTATTTGCATCAACTCTTGCTGTCAGGTCCCTCCCCTCTTTGAGTTCCTGTCCCCACCTCCTTCAAGATGAACAGTGATATGGAAGCATATGCCAAATAAACCCCTTCCTCATCACGTTGCTTGGTGATGTTTTTTCATCACAGCAATAGTAACGTTAGCAAAGACAGTGTATAACAACTTTAATTAGACAGTTACAAACATTTAAATATATACATAATGTGCCCATAATATATTAATTGTTATTATTTACATATAAATATATAATTCATTATACAGTCAGTGTAAAGAAGCAGCATTTTACAAAGTTAGATCTCATTCTCCTCCATACATCTTGTATAGTAAGATGCTATCATATAAGGCAGTTCCATTCACAGCCAAATTGCAATATATATGTAACATGAGTACTTTATAATTATGAGCAAGAGGCAAAGCTAGACAACCAATTAAGGGTTGCTGAGAAAGGCTCTAAAGAGAAATCCTGAGAATTTTTGTTCTTGGATCTTTGGGTTGTTAAGAAGCCAAGGATGCTTTAGTTTATGGAAGTTTTCCTCTGGGAATGACTTAGGGAAGGACAGATGCTGCTGATTTAGATCTGAGTGTGCGACTTAACTTTGGCATGTGTGAGAAGAATAGGCTGACTTCAGGAAAACAACAAAGAGCTGAAGTTTAAATCAGTGAAGAATAAAACATCAGAGACTCAAGGAAGGAGTTGTGATGTTCATCTGTGGCAAAGGAGAGGAACTGGTAAAATAAAGTGTTGGAGAAAATCAATACCACATTTAAGGACTAGTAATTAGGGCAGCCCCTTAAAAACCAGGAGAAGCTTCATGTGGTCTGTGAAGAAGGAGACAAAGAAATGCCCCACTCCTTCCACTCACTTACAGTTTGTCTCCTTTTATCACTAGTCTATTAAATTTGCTTAAGAAACCTTGATATTCATTTTTTAATCCATTCTAAAGGGAAAAAAAAAACATTGGCTTTTTTCCAAGGTACCAAAAGCATGAATTTCTGTTACATAGTCTATTTTCTCAGATGGCACATTTTCGAACTTTATTACATTATTTTGGAAAACAAGGTGCAAAACAAATGAACATGACATTATAATAAAATTTTAGTTGTGTTGTTACTTGGTGTCATAATTTTTATTCACTCTTCGTGAGTGATGAAAACTTATCTTGTCACTCTGCAAAGAAAACAAATTGAAAGCAAACAGTAGATGCATTCCCAAAGGTAAACTTCTACATTGGCAGGCATTTGTGTGTCTCATGCATCTGTCTTTGAACTAATCATTTCATACCTCGTCTGTTAGAAACATCACAATAAACTGAACAGCTCAAAGTGTGGGTCATACTAATAGCCAGGAGAAACAGAGGCCTTGTGAAACCATTACATTTTTGAAAGTCTCTGTTGCTGCCAGAGGAAAAGAAAAATCCTCTAGAGACACATCTTTACAAGAGTGCTGGGTTCATTATGAGCTTCCTCTGAATCCATTCTGCAGTTTATCCATATGCTATGCAGAGATTGCATACTAACAAGTGAGGATGACACTCAGCAGCATGGGACAATAACATTTCATCCTTGCAATCTCAATTCGCTGATGCAAACAGAGCTGTTTCCTCTATTAGATGTCGCACTAGACAAGCTCACCACTGTAGATTGCTCTGAGGGAGCTCTAGCCTCTGCTGTGTTGACACCTTGCATCTCCTCTGGTCTGATTCTCTCTATCTACACTGAGTAATAGCACAGACTGTGACAGTGATCTGTGGAAGAGTCCAGTTTTAGAATAAATACAGATTTGAAGGGGAAATGCAGGGAAGAAGTGATGTAAATATGACATTCATGCATTTGATACCAAGACAAATGGATAAATATAAATATCTTTGATGTATATAAATTAAAAAGGAAGAAGTCAAAGTATATTTATTTGCAGGTAATATGGCATTATATATAAATGACCCTAAAACTTCCACTGGAAAACTTCTAAAGCAGAAAGACATTTTCAACAAAGTATCTGAATACAAAATGCCTAACCTAAAGCTGTACTACAGAGCAATTTGATAAAAACTGCATGGTACTGGTATAGCGACAGACAAGTAGACCAATGGAATAGAATTGAAGATCCAAGAATGAACACACACACCTATGGTCACTTGATCTTTGACAAGGGAGCTAAAACCATCCAGTGGAAAAAAAGACAGCATTTTCAACAAATGGTGCTGGCACAACTGGCAGTTATCATGTAGAAGAATGTGAATTGATCCATTCCTATCTCCTTGTTCTGAGGTCAAATCTAAGTGGATTAAGGAACTCCACATAAAACCAGAGACACTGAAACTTATAGAAAGTAGGGAAAAGCCTCGAAGATATGGGTACAGAGGAAATTTTCCTGAATAGAACAGCAATGGCTTGTGCTGTAAGATCGAGAATTGACAAATGGGACCTCATAAAACTGCAAAGCTTCTGCAAGGCAAAAGACACCATCAATAAAACAAAAAAGCCACCAACAGATTGGGAAAGGATCTTTACCTATTCTAAATCAGATAGGGGACTAATATCTAATATATATTTAGAACTCAAGAAGGTGGACTCCAGAAAATCAAATAACCCCATAAAAATGGGGCTCAGAACTGAACAAAAAATTCTCACCTGAGGAATACCGAATGGCAGAGAAGCACCTGAAAAAATGTTCAACATCCTTAATCATCAGGGAAATGCAAATCAAAACAACCCTGAGATTCCACCTCACACCAGTCAGAATGGCTAAGATCAAAAATTCAGGTGACAGCAGATGCTGGGGAGGATGTGGAGAAAGAGGAACATTCCTCCATTGTTGGTGGGATTGCAAGCTTATACAACCACTCTGGAAATCAGTCTGGCAGTTCCTCAGAAAATTGGACATAGTACAACCAGAGGATCCCGCAATACTTCTCCTGGGCATATATCGAGAAGGTGTTCCAACTGGTAAGAAGGACACATGCTCCACTATGTTCATAGCAGCCTGATTTTTAATAGCCAGAAGCTGGAAAGAACCTAGATGCCCCTCAACAGAGGAATGGATACAGAAAATGTGGTACATTTACACAATGGAGTACTACTTAGCTATTAAAAAGAATGAATTTATGAAATTCCTAGGCAAATGGATGGACCTGGAGGGCATCATCCTGAGTGAGGTAACCCAATCAACAAAAGAACTCACACAATATGTACTCACTGATAAGTGGATAGTAGCCCAGAAACTTAGAATACCCAAGATATAAGATACAATTTGCAAAACACATGAAACTCAAGAAGAACTAAGACCAAAGTGTGGACACTTTGCCCCTTCTTAGAATTGGGAACAAAACACCCATGGAAGGAGTTACAGAGACAAAGTTTGGAGCTGAGACGAAAGGATGGACCTTCTAGAAACTGTCATATCCAGGGATCCATCCCATAATCAGCTTCCAAATGCTGACACCATTGCATACACTAGCAAGATTTTGCTGAAAGGACCCAGATATAGCTGTCTCTTGTGATACTATGCTGGGGCCTAGCAAACACAGAAGTGGATACTCATAGTCAGCTATTGGATGGATCACTGGGCTCCCAATGGATGAGCTAGAGAAAGAAACCAAGGAGCTAAAGGGATCCGTAACCCTATAGGTGGTACAACAATACGAACTAACCAGTACCCTGGAGCTCATGTCTCTAGCTCATATGCATCAGAAGATGGCTAGTTGGCCATTAGTGGAAAGAGAGGCCCATTGGTCCATTGGTTGTGCAAACTTTATTTGCCTCAGTACAGAGGAACGCCAGGGCCAAGGAGTGGGAGTGGGAGGGTGGGGGAGTGGGTGGGGGAGCTTGTGGGGGACTTTTGGGATAGCATTGGAAATGTAAATGAAATAAATACCTCATAAAAATATTTTAAAAATTAACTCAGAAAAATCAGAAGCCTCCTTATATGAACATGAGAGACTAGAAAATTGATCAACAAACAACACCCTTTAAAATAGTCTGAAACTTTATAAAACATTTTTGGCTAACTCTACACATGCAATTAAAATACCATTATGAGAAAAATTTCAAAATATTAAAGAAAGAAATTGAAGAAGATTTCAGAAAATGGAAAGATATTCTGTGCTTTTGGATCAGTAAGATTAATACAGTAAAAATGGTCATTCTAACCAAAAGCAATATAGAGCTAAATGCAATCCACATCAAAATTCTAACACAATACTTCACAAATAGTAAAAGGACAATTTATAACTTCATACAGAAACACACACACAGGAGAGAGAGAGAGAGAGACAAACCTATTCAGAAAAAAACATCTCAGAAAAGTAAAAGAATCGTGGAAGTTACCACTATCCATGTTTTCAACTTGGTCTACAATGTTATATGAATAAAAACAGCATTGTTTTAATAAAGAGAGACATGTAAACTTACCAGGGGGGAACATGAAGCCTATCTGCAATGATTAATTCATAGACATGGTGACAGACATGATTTCTATTTAATACCAATGTGTTTGTAATTATTTTTCAAAATGTATTTTGTAATCTATTATTAAGTTTTACACTACATACTGGGGACTTTGTTTTCAAACATTGTATATATTATTTAATGAGTGTGTGGTGTGTGGTGTGTGTGTGTCTGTGTGTGTGTGTGTGAATGGGGAGGTGTTGGGGACATGATCAGCTGCACTGCATTGCTCTTTGGGCAGTCAGGGTGAAACATATTGGATTCTGTTTAGATTGAGTCTAAGTCATCAGACTTGGCAACAGGCACCTTTACCCACTGAGTTATGTCTCTGGCTCTTGAGACTTTATACTTAACAAAACTGTCTGTCTCTGTGGTATATATTTTCTAACCATATAATAGTGCCTGGTACGTGAAAATGTAGATGAGTAGGGGAAAATAAATAGTAAATAAAAGCATAATTATGCATGCTTGCATGTGAATGTACATACATGTATTTCTATGATTGATAGAGCAGAGTATTTTTAGAGATAATAGATCCAGAATATTTTTTTCAGGGGCAAAAGATACCAGGACATAGTGAATAAATGGTGATAAAGCTATTAAGAGTAAGTATGTAGTCATTGGATTAGGTAATAAATGGGCATGTCTTTTTATTTTTATTTTATTTTTTTTTTGTCTTCCAGCATTCATTTGAAAGTTTTGGCAGCAGGGTCTGCTAATGAAATTATGTTCCATTGGATAGATTTCTTATTTTCTTTTAGAAACGACATGGTTTACATTATTGTAATGTGAAATGCTGAAATAGGTAGAAGCTCACATGACAATAGGGAGATTCATATTTAAACATTATTAATAAAGCTGAAAATAATGATGGTATTATCCTTACCAGAGGAAATATTAGGAATTGGCCTTTACAATAAGCTGCACTGTAGTGGGTGCACCTCTGCAGCTATTTCCATGCTCTTTGCAATCTGCCTTGCTGCATTGCTTAGACCAACACAAGCACTCCAATTAAAATCATTTCTTATCTGTTGTTGCTTTCACAGCCTGCAATTAGTGCTACACTTTCTCCAGTATACGTGGTTGATAAGATAACCAGTCATGCATGCCACTGCAAACAATTCACAAATCCTTGACGATTGCTAGGAAATTACTTCTCACCAAAAAGGAAAGAAGTAATATGTTTTTTAACTATAAGAAAAAATAAAAAGAAGAACAGGAGGATGAGGAAGAGGAGGAAGAAGAAGAAGAGGAGGAGGAGGGAGAGGAAGAGGAGGAGGAGGAAGAGAAGGAAGAGGAGGAGGAGGAGGAAGGGGAGGAGGAGAAAGGATTTGGAAGTGATAAATTCTAAGTGGTATGTAGTAGGAGGTTTGGAAAGAACTGGAGGTGAGGAAAGGGACCTAAAAGATCTTAGTAAAAAATTATATTCATACATTAAATAAAGAGCAAATAAAATACGTAAAGAACAATATTTGCAATAGAATGTGAAAAATGCTAAAATATCAAGTCTCAAACATTTTGCTGCATAGATCATTTTTAGCTTTTGGAATTCAAATTTTCCTATCAATGGATAAAGCTGATGATACACCATAGTATGCAATTGATGGTATAATAGCAGGAAATTGTGAATTAAATTTATTTTAATAATGAAATGTGAAATTTCTTAGTGGCAAAAAAATACATTTATCTAGAAATACTGTAAGAGTTAGTTTGTAAAAAATAATAAATTACTGGTTCTTTCCCTTATTATGTATGAAGTGTTTATGCATTTTTTCACAAATGATGTTTGACAAAAGACATTTGATTGTATTTTTATCGGCTATGTCCATAACTAAAGTCTTTGCCCCATGCTCAACTGAATTTCTTGAGGGGCTACTGAAACTTTCCTGTATGTTTTGCAAGCCAACCCATTTTCTCTTCATGAAGAAAGTAATAAGCTGCTTTTATTGTTTTCATTTTTGTTTATGTGTTAGTCTGTGTAAGTGTGTGTATCTCAGGAGGCTAACAGAGAGAGAAAGATCATCTGTAGCTAGAGTTTCAGGTAATTCTGTGAGCAGCCTGGCATTGGACTGAACTAGGGCAACCTAAACGTGCGGCATTCGTTTGTGGGTCCTGAGTCATCTCTTCATTGCAGGGCCTCTTTTAATCAAGAGAAAACAGATGGACCAAAAGATTTGTGAGTCAGTTCTTTGAAAGAGGTGTTTTGCTGACATATCTACAATGTTTCTAGGTAGAGAACAAAGGTTTTTAATCTGACATCTTACTAATAGTACAAGGGCCAAGGAAAAATTCAACACAGTGAGAATGATACTCCCTCAAACATCTAAAAACAAATATATATATATATAATGCAACTGAGATACTTCCGGGGGAGGGGGTATATGTATGGACATGAAGGGAGAGAAGCTGGAAAAACATCTGGGCACCATTTATTAATCACATAACCAGCAGTGAATACTAACTACACAAACATCCAAGTTAGGTATATGGACATGACAAGTTTCACAAAGCATCATGAATAGCAGTAATATGGAGAGGGATATTATGTCTGTCCTTCAAATTTGTCATTGTCACAGAGTATTTGTGAATTACATAGCCCCTTAGGAGTGGGTTCATGTTCGCATGGGAAACAGAATGATGAAGTCATTTCTACAAACAAAAATAGCATTGTTTTCCCAATAGAGAAAGATACAAATTTCTATTTATTTATTTTTATTCATTTATTATTATTTATAAATTTTGTTAACTTATTTTTATTGGATTTTTTCTTTATTTACATTCCAAATATTATCCCCTTTCCCAGTTTCCCCACGCCCATAAGTCCCCTATCCCATCTCCCCTCCCCTGCTTCTATGAGGGTGTTCCCCCAACCAACCACCCACTCCTGCCTCCCCACCCTGGCATTCCCTTACATTGGGGCATTAAGCCTTCACAGGACCTAGGGCCTCTTCTCCCACTGATGCCCAACCAGGCCATCCTCTGCTACATATACAGCTGGAGCCATGGGTCCCTCCATGTGTACTCTGTGGTTGGTGGTTTAGTCCCTGGGAGCTCTAGGGTGTTGCATTGGTTAATATTGGTGTTCTTCTTATAGGGTTGCAAACCTCTTCAGCTACTTTAGTCCTTTCTCTAGCTCCTCCATTGGGGATCCCATGCTCAGTCCAATGGTTGACTGTGAGCATCCACCTCTGTATTTGTCAGGCTCTGGCAGAGCTTCTCAGAAGACAGCTATATCAGCCTCCTGTCAACAAGCACAGCATGTCTTGCCATACACAATAGTGTTTGGCTTTGGTGACTCTATATGTGATAGATCCCCAGGTGGGGCAGTCTCTGGATGACCTTTCCTTCAGTCTCTGATGAACACTTTTTTCCTGTATTTCCTCCCATGATTATTTTGATCCCCCTTCTAAGAAAGATCGAAGCAACCACACTTTGGTCTGCATTCTTGAGCTTCATGTGGTCTGTGAACTGTATCTTGGGTATTCCAAGCTTTTGGGCTAATATCCACTTATTAGTGAGCACATACCATGTGTGTTCTTTTGTGATTGGGTCTCACTCAGATTTTAGTTCTACCCATTTGCCTGTGAATTTCATCATTGTTTTTAATAGCTCCATTGTGTAAATGTACCACAATTTCTGTATCCATTCATCTGTTGAAGAACATCTTGATTGTTTCCAGCTTCTGGCTATTATAAATAAGGCTTCTATGAACATAGTGGAGCATCTGTCCTTGTTATATGTTACAGCATCTTCTAGGTATATTACCAGGAGTGGTATAGCTGGATCCTCAGGAAATACTAGGTTCAATTTTCTGAGGAACCACCAGACTGATTTCCTGAGTAATTGTATCAGCTTGTAAGCCCCGCCAAAAATGGAAGAGTGTTTCTCTTTCTCTGCATACTTGCCAGAATCTGCTGTCACCTGAGTTTTTGATCTTAGCCATTCTGACAGGTATGAGGTAGAGTCTCAGGGTTATTTTGGTTTGCATTTCCCTGATGCCTAAGGATGTTGAATATTTCTTTAGGTGATTCTTGGCCATTTGATATTTCTCAGTTCAGCATGTAGATGAATGCACATCAATCCATTCTTGTCTCCTTGTACAATGTTCAAGGTCAAGTGGATCAAGGACCGCTACATAAAACCAGATATACTGAAACTAATAGACAAGAAAGTGGAGAAGGACCTCGGTCTAGGCATGGCAATACAAACCTTTAATCCCAGAAGACAAAGCCAAGCTGATGTCTGAGGTCAAGGCCAGCCAGGAACAGAACAAATTCTAGGTGAGGAAAGCTTAAATCCAGGCATGGTAAAATACACTTTTAATTCCAGGAGAGAGAGCCAGGTAGATCTCTAAGTTCAAGGACAACCTACAGAGCAAGTTCCAGGGTAGCCAAGCTTAGGCAGTGAAATAAATCTAGTAATAGAGAAACTGGGGCCATGTTCCAGCCCCAGCAAGCAGCAGAACTTGTCAGCTTCAGCCATTTGGCTCTGGATTTAGAGACAAGAATAGAAGGGACTATTGGGACAATTAATGCTGGATAGCTAGAGTTAAGAAGTTAGCCCTGTTTAAGAAAAGACCAGCATCACTGAAGTAAAATCTGGGACGTGTTATCTGAGAGCACAAAGGAGCTGTGTTCCGTAAATAGACAAGGCTGTACTTCATGCTGAAGTTGGACTTGGTAATGTCTAAGAATCACCAAGTTAATATTGGTTTCAAATCCATGAAGGAGTCATGGATTGCAGCTGAGGCTTGGCTTTGTGAGAGGCCAGAGAAGGCCATTGGTGAAGATACAGCCTCAGTTACAGTTGATGGCCTGGGACTGAAGGGTTCATGCAAAGAAATTGAGACTTGACACCATGAAGAGAGGCTATTGGTGAAGCCTAGTTGCAGTTGAAGATCCTAGTATATTGGTGATTCCAGTACCATGGGACAATTAGCAAGAACACTATCAGCAGTGGAGTGGAGTCAACCAGACGCTAGAGTGCTGCAGAAGGCAGAGCTAGAGATATGACTGAAGCCATTTAGAGGAGCCCAGAAAATGATGTGTGGACCACAGGCATTAAAAGAAGACTCTGTGAAGTTGAAGTTGACTCGGAGAACTTAAGATGTTAAAGATATAAGAGCAGTGGGCTACCTGAAGGGGAGAGCTGCTAACAGGGAATGGAACCAGCCCAGGAGAAAGAAGTTTGTTGCAGTTAACAAAGATGAAAAGGGAGTTGGAGATCTTAAGTCTGCTTTGACATCAGACATGGAGATGCAGTTTCAAGTTTGTCCAGCTGGTTTCCTGTCTTGCTTTGGGGATTACAATTAAGTGATTGGATGAATCTCAGAAGAGACTTTAAACTTTGGCCTTTTAACATGGCCAAGACTGCTATAGACTATAGGGACTCTGGAAGTTGGACTGAGAAATCTGGAAGTTGGAATAAATGTACCTTTTTATTATACTATGACTAGGTATGGCTCCCATAGACTCCTGTGTCTGAATAAGCCTATGTGGATCAGGGAGTGGAATGTGATGGCTTTTACATCTTTGACCCAGGGAGTGGCACTAATAGGAGGTGTGGCCTTTTTGTAGTAGGTATTTCACTGTGGGTGTAGGCTTTAAGGACCTCATACTAACTGCCTGGAAGCAAGATTTCTCCTAGCAGCCTTCAGACAAAGATGTAGAACTCTCAGCTTCTCCTGCACCATGTCTGCCTGGATTTTTCCATGTCCCTGCCTTGATGATACTGAATTGAACCTCTGAACCTGTAAGCAAGCCCCAGCTTCATGTTGTCCTTACAGGAGTGGCTGTCATCATGGTGTCTGTTCACAGCAGTAAAACCTTAACTAAGACATCTAGCTTTAAGAGTAATTAAAAAGCCAGGCAGTGGTGGCACACGCCTTTAATCCCAGCACTTTCAAGGCAGAGGCAGGCAGATTTCCAAGTTTGAGGCCAGCCTGGTTTACAGAGTGAGTTCCAGGACAGCCAGGACTGTGCAGAGAAACCCTGTCTTGAAAAAGCAAAAATAAAAGCAAAACAACAACAACAAAAAATGAGTAATTAAACTTTCTGCTGGCCTTGCTAAGCATATTTGTTGCAAACTAGGTAGTTACACATCAACTATAAAAGTCAAATCTCCATTTGTATCATTTCAAATCTCCAGATATGTTTTCTAGATACCAGAGCAATTAAAATTAAGTCGTAGGATGCTTTTTTTTTCTGTAACCTTAACTCCACCCCCACCCCTAACACCAGCAACATCATTGTCAACTGTCCTATTTCAGTTTCTTTTGAAAGTGCAATTCTAGCAGCTTTAGCTTGGTAAGCATGTCAGAAACAGGGATATAGCTTTGGGAATTAAATTTGAAATCCCAGAACTTTGAGAGATCCTTTGGCAAGGGTAAAGATGCAGAAAACACTTTCACACAAACTGCAAAAATGGAGGGTTTTTTTGTTTTTGTTTTTTTAACTTGTTAATGATTTTACCTGGTCACTAAATTTCAAATATTTTTTCTTTATTCAGTGGAAAATGTACAGTGACTAATATATTATATTCATTTTGTCATTCTATCATTTTGAAAGACTGAAAATGCATTTGAGATTGTTTTCTATACTAGAAAAGCAACAGGAAAGTCCAGCAAGACTAAATAGCACTAAAAACTATTAAATAGTATACTTGCTGTGTGCTAGGTTTTGAGGATAGAGTAATAGAAAGTCACATTGCCCCTTTGAAAACCAGATCAAATGTAAGTGCACACATGGACACACAAAGGACTACAGCTATGTGATAATATCCCAGTGCCTGTTAGCAGAATGTAGATGGCCAAAGTCTGCTTCACTGATGTAGCTTCATATTTTAATGGAGTGTTGAAATCTGTGACCAAATAGAAATTAATCATTGTTTTGTGCTTCTCAGGTATTTAAAGGACTTCTCCCTAACAGAAACCAAGGATAAAAAAATAGACAAGGAGATGCTACTAAGTGACTGCTGTCAGGATTGGTCAGGTAGTGAGTGCAGTGTAGAATTGAGACCTGGGAGCCTGGGGATGTGTATGTCCCACCTGTCACTCCCTTTTAATAGCTCTGAACTCGGTCAACTGCTTAGAATATTATTGCACCATTTTTCAATCTCTGCCTGTGGCAGCTTAACACAGTCACGAACACTTTCTTCCTTTCCTGTTCCCCCTTTTCTTTTCAATTTCAGTTAATATAGACCACCATTTCTGAAGGTAGCCCTGAGGCCAAGGAGAATATTTATATCTCCTGCTACTCAGACAATAACAGAGCCAATAAAGCATGCCATAGATTTTGCACTCTCTCCATTATGTTTCCTGGCTTCCTGTGGATATGCTATGAAAGACTGTGGATGTTCTTAATCAAGAAAGCAACACAGTTATTTCTTCTATCATTCTGTCCTTGCAGTGTTTTCATTTAAACAGATTTCTTTTCAAGTGATACTGAATTTTCAATAATATTTTCTTTATCCTCTACAACATGTACGATGATTCTAATATATTATATTCATTTTTTGGCATTCAAATAATTTTGATAGACTGGAAAAAGCATTTTGAGATATTTTCTAATGTAAAAGCAACAAAAAAACTTCAGCAAGTCCAATGCAGCTAAAAAGCTGGCACCTTTCAAAACTCCAATGTGACCAGAAGAAAAGAAAGCAAAGTTCAAAGTGTAAAAATACCTAAGATGTTAAAGGTGGTTGTTAAAAAACCTATTATTAACTGAGTTTTTTATACCTCAGTATGGAGAATTCTTTCCATCTGAGGGTCCTGACATCTGTAGTTCTTCATGCTTCTAAATCTGATAAATTATAGACTGGACAGACAGACAGATAAATAGACAGTTAGATTTTAAAAATGGATGATAAGGAAATGAAATAAAGAAGCTTTACACATTGAATGTGTCTATATAAACAAAGCAATAACTACTTAACATTATTTTCAAGTGATCAATTTTTAAGAATTAAATATAGGCCAGTGAGCTGGTTCAGCTGGTTCTAGATGGCAGCTCTTGCCTTTAAAGTCTAGCTTAGTAAGACCATTTGACTAATGCACTACAACCAATTTAAGCTGATCCCCGACTAGCTTACATACAAACGAGACTCAGAATATGGTTATTATATTTGGCTTTAACAATTATTGGGGGTAGTGAATATCCTCTAATCTACTCTTCTAACCCAGACCTGGCTAACTCCCCAGTGGTATACACCAGATACTTGCTATTTCTCCTGTCCATGTGTTCATGGTTCCTCTCCCCTCCTGACAGCTTCCTCCTCTCTATCTCTCGCTTTCACTCTTCTCCCTCTTTGTCTCCCCCCCCCCCTCTCTCCCAAGTCAAGTCACTCCAAACTCAAATTTATTTAACAAATAATTTTAAGTCAAGGAACAATGTTTGCACAAGAGTGAACAGGAGAAGTCACTTGTAGGCCTAGACCTTCCCTGAAGAATTTAGATTTACAATAAAGAGTTACAGACCAAATCTCAACAGACGAGCCCTTACCTAAGTCATTCATTATATGCATAGCTAATGGAGCACCAAGATGGAAACTGATCCTGTTGGGTTGATCAATAAAGCTATAAAAATCAATATGGTGCATGGTAACCATTTCTTAAAGTACTTAATTCCCTTAGGTAATGGATAAGATATTCTAAAATAATACATAACCTCTTAGTCTGTGACTTTAGGCAAGCGCAATATATAAATGCGCAGAAACCCATCCATAAGTCAGTGAGATGAGAACAGTGACCAATTATTCATGCTGTTCACCGGGAGTTGACCAGAAGTTATACAGAGGAATATTAACAATACTTTCTATTTTTAGTTTATTAACCATTTATTTTCTCTTATGGAGTAGGCCTTAAAACCAATCATAATGCAGTTGGTTGTGTCCATGCAATGGCTAATCTTGATTGTCAGCTTGATAAACCTAGGGAAGAGACAACCTCAATGGAGGAATTGCCTACATCAGATCTGCCTATTCCTGTGACTCTAAGACATTCTCTTTGCTTTCACATTTATTTTTAGATTATATTATAATTGAAACATTTCTGCCCTCCCTTTCCTTCCTTGAACTCTCCTATATAAGTGTCCTTACTCTCAAATTTGTGGTCATTTTTTCATTAATAGTTATCACATGCATATGTATTCCCAAATATAACATGCTCATTATGTATAAAGTTACTTGCATGTATCTATTCAGGGCTGGCCATTTGGTACTGGATAAACAACTGATATGTTCCTAAGCTCTTTGCTAGGGAAACTACTTCTCTCAGCATCCCTTACTGGCCTGTAGTTCTTTGTGTAGAATTGAAGCTTTGTGGATGTCACTCTAGCCTCTTTGACATGTCTGTTTCCATTGTCCTTGTTCAGTAACAGTTTTGGGAGTCATGTTGGTGTATTTTATGTGTATAACTTCTAGTAATATTAAAAGATACAATATCTGAGCAAACTCCATGATCAGGTTCTTACAATTTTTGATTTATGTAGAAGAACCCAATCCATTATTAGTAATACCATCTATGGAAAATATAAGTGAATATGTGCCTGAGAGCAAGTAAGTAATCAGTGTTCTCCTGTTGGATTTTTTTTTTTCAAGACCCATAGCCTGGGTTTCTATTTTGGTTCCTTCAGTAATGAATGTAGCATGTAAGCTAAAATAAACCCTTTCTGCTCCAAATTGCTTTTAGTCATAGTGTTATCACAGTAACGAAAAGTAAACTGAGAAGATATCTAGGACATGTGTTCAGAGTGACTATCTCTGTATACCCGAGTGTAATCTGAAAGGTTTAATTTCTAGAATGTTTCTGAATGTTGCTTCTTTGAGATCATGCTCTCAGAAACAGTTCAAAAATAAAATCTGGATACTTAATATCTCACACACACAATTTCTTTAAGAATTTGAGGGAAAAATTATCTGTCCATATTATTGCACAAATTCTCCCTTCTGTCTCCTTTTCATAACTGCCCTTATTTAACTAGCAAAAATGAGGAAGATTTCTAGACTCTTACACTGATGTGTCACACAAGGTTGAAACACATTGGGTTATGGCCCCAAAGAGTTCAAACCCTGGTGTTGAGAAACCAAATGATTCTAATTTATTCTTAAATTAGTTTTGTGAGCAAGAAAATTTCCAAACGTTACTTGCAATAAAATGAAAGGCAATCTAATGAAAATCCATCTGGCATATTTTCAAAATTAATTTTATTGTATAGATTATTTTGTGAATTTAGACAGAAGGAGTTCAAATTCACGTAATGCTATTGACATAAAAAAATTTCCTTCCATTTTCCTTCAGTCCTTTGTCATCAAAATGTGTCAGTCTTTATTATATAACACAAAGAACAGTAAAAATATGACAGGCACTAAACCATATGTCACTCCAACAAAAGATGACATTCCTACATAAACAAATGAAGCAATCTCAGAAGGTGGAGATCTTTCCACAACTATTATTAGTCAATGTGCTTGAAACAGATCAGTATTTATATTGATAATACAACATTTTCAAACCTCTAGTATAAATAGACTGCTTTGAACAATCATTAATGCCATTTTCAGAGTGATGTCTCAAATTAGAGCAAGATTTGCTAGCACTTAAATTCATTTAGAAACAACAAATTCTAAAAGATTATGTAATTTACATATTTACATGATGTAAATTTACATATTTAAATTATTTCAGGTATGACCATGAAGCATAAAATGGCCTAATTAGGTTAGAAAATCATAAATAGGAGCTCTGTAATAAAGCTCAGGAGGAAAACAGAACTGTGTAATTCTTAGAACTTAGTTCATGTGTTTCCCATGTCCAAATTTGAGCATATTGCCAAGGATCAGCCTTGGCTTGGAGAGGGATTTTGTGGGTTCAGTCTGGCAGCTATTATTCTACTCAAAAGAACTTTCCAGATTGCTTTCTCTATGTTCTGCTCTTTGTGAAGATCTTTCTATGTTCTCTTTCTATGTTCTGCTCAAGACAGTTCTCCAAGCACTTATCCCTTGTTACTCTAAAAAATTCATTGAATATCTCATCTCTTTTATTGCACATATCAATCTAGACATTTACATCAGGTTCCCTTTTGATTATCCTATAAGTCAGCATCCCATGATAT
Organism: Mus musculus; assembly: GCF_000001635.26. Classification (NCBI taxonomy): domain Eukaryota; kingdom Metazoa; phylum Chordata; class Mammalia; order Rodentia; family Muridae; genus Mus; species Mus musculus. Next base: position 62,714,360 of record NC_000074.6, read on the forward strand.
AGCGCCCTTGATTCTTAGCAATTACATTTTTTTAGCATTACAAAAGAATTCAGAGATCTGCCTTTTGCTTAAGCACATCTATTAAGGTGGCTGAGTGAGGCTCTGTCCTGAAATTACCATTTTAACCACACATTTACCATTTTGCTGAGATATTAGCCACACCTTTGCCTACCAGACTTGTGCTGATTATCATGGAGTCATTAACATTAAAAGAGAGGACTTTCCTTGAATGAGGAATGAAAAACTATGTATATTACAAAGAAGTCTTATTGCAATCAATAATCACTGACACTCATGGAGCCCCACACCTCCTGTGGGTGGCCCTGTCCCAGGGGCAGGAACCATGTTATTCTCTCCCTATTAAGACCATGCTGGATGTGACAGGCATATAAAAAATATGATCTAATATGTAGCAGAGGATGGCTTAGTCGGCCATCACTGGGAAGAGCGGCCCCTTGGTATTGCAAACTTTATATGCCCCTGTACAAGGGAATGCCAGGGCCAAGAAGCAGGAGTGGGTGGGTAGGGGAGCAGGGCAGAGGGAGGGTATAGGGAACTTTCGGGATAGCATTTGAAATGTATATAAAGGAAATATCTAATAAAAAAATAAATTAAAATAAAAAATATGATCTAACAATTTGATTGTTGTTTATATTAAAGCATGTAGGACATGATATTGTTTATAATTAGAAACACTTTAAAATAATTTATTTGACTTAAAATATGGAGGAATATTACCCTCTGTAAAAATCCTCAATTTCCTCAAGAATATTATTTTCTGTCTTGCTATAACATATGTGATAAAAAATAAATTACAAAGGATGATGCAGAATGGATATTTGGTACAAAACAAATTCTAAATGCCTTGTTAAAACTTAGTATGTTTTCCACAAACTATTAAATACAAGATTTGTCAATCTCAGTTGACCAAGAAAATTAACTCTGATTGCACATATAGTAAACAGTATGAAGAAGAGATAGAGAAAGGGGGTTTTGTTATTAAAAAGTCCAAGATAAATATAATAGTGCTTTAAGTTAAATCATGATAGTGCAGGAATAAAAACAAATCTATAGAGGGAAATTCATGAGTTGTAGAGCTGCAATGTGAGTACTCTTGTCAAGGAGCAGTGTGAAAGAAGGAGCAGAAGGTTGTAAGAGAAGAAGACAGGAGATGTGCTGTGAGATTCCATAAACTGTCACCAACCTGACTACCCAAAGGAGAGGATCAAGGACAATGACAAAGCAGAGAGGGAAAAGTCCCCAATGCCTCAAGCCTACATGAGAACTAAGCAAGTTAGGAGAGCTGAGAGCAAGAGGGTGTCTTCCTCAATTGGTTATCTATTGGCAAGTGGTAAGCCCTGAATACATACATAATGGTACTGTTACTTAGACTGAACAGGTTATATTTATTTATGTGTATATATACATATATGTATACATCTTATACTTTCATATATATGGTAGATATGCATGTATTGTGATATGTGTGTGTGTGTGAAGGGATATATATTCTTATATGCATGTAATAACAGTTAATGGAAAAAGAGGCCATGAATTTGAAAGGGAGTGAGGAGGGGATAAATGGAAGAGTATAGAGGAAAGAAAGTTAGAAATGTTGTAATTGTATTATAATCTCAACAATAAAATGAAGGGAAATAAAAATATGTAACTATAAAAGAGAAAGAAGAAACAAAGGAAGAAAGAAAAGAAAGAAACAAAAGAGAGAAGGAAAGAAAGAAAGAGAGATAGAGAAAGGAAGGAAGAAAGAGAGAAGAGTTGGACAGATCCTTGCCTTGTCTTACTGACTGCAAAGGCCCATGCAGTCTCCCTCAGGTGGTGTTGGTTGTCTGGAGTGATTGCTGGTTTCAGTACCACTGTCCCTTCCAATAAAATGTTCTTGGAGTGCTGCAAGTGACAGAATCAGCAATGCTGCCATGAAGAGAGTTGGGTCCATTGTGTGCAATGCAAGGGTGTTGGCACCCAAAGCTAGACAAAGAATCAAACTGAATGGAACTACTTCTATTCCAAAGCCTGAATGGCCACTTAGTCAGCCCCGGGCAATGTTATACATTTACAAAGAAAAAATACTAGTGATTAAAGAAGACTTAAAGCTCAGCACAAAATTGTTCTTTCCAGCAGGACCTAGTTATTCATGGGTATGAGGGGGACCACAAACCTGCAAGAGAAAGGGCGGGAAAGAGAAGCAAGACCAAGGAGGATTCATGTCAAGGTCTGTTTATTAGGCTGAAAAAGCCAGGTTATAAGCACACAGTAAGGGGAAATGGGAGGGGCTGAGGGGGAATTAACAAAGAACAAAGAAGTAGTCATCTGGGGACATGAAGGTTAAATTCTGACTGCAGGCTGGAGGCACCCTGAGTCTTATCTCAGGAATGTAGATGCCTCCTTAACAGCCTGGTGTGTCAGGCTGGGCTCAGCACATAATTCATGTCTTAGAAGTCTTGGAAGTCAGGAAGGGATAAGGAAGAGGGGACTATAATTCAGCTTTTTAGGGTCTTTGGTGCCAGGAAGGGATAGGGAGAAGGAGGTGACCGGGTCCTTAACAGAAGGCCATTTGGCTTATTAGGATGGGAAACTGCAAAAGGCCTACTTTCTCACGGTATGGTCTCCAATACAAAATGAATATTCTTACCAGCATTTTACCTGTGGTCATCAGCATTCAATCATGTTGAACTGCACTGAATTCTCAATGTTTAGAATCCATGTCAAAGGAGAAGGAGATAATGGACTCAGTAAAGTTGTTCCCTGGCTTATATGTATATACCTTGGCACATGAACAAACAAGCCCCAATGTTACACACACAAACACACACACACACACACTCACAGAAAGAGAGAGAGAGAGAGAGAGAGAGAGAGAGAAACAAAGAGAAAGAAAAGGAGAGACAGTAACAATACTGGCACTCATATTAACAATAAAATAAAAACCTTTTCCCTTCTATATATTCCTATTACCACTTCTAAGGAATTCATAGAACAATACTCTTCATTCAGTATTGATTAAGTCTCCTGCATACTGTCTTTTGCAATAGACCACATCGACTTAAATAACATTTTTTTTACAAAGTAGGTATATTGCGTTCATTAATACATTTGCAACAGATAATATATTTTAAGAAAGAAACAGCTGTCTGAATTTATTTTATATTTCATACCCACAAACTGATGTATTACATTTCTCCAAAAAGCAGCAAAATGAATGAGTGAAAATGAGTGAATTAACCAAAAAGCTTGAGTGTAAGTGATCCCAAAGAAAAGGTTTCATTGCAAAAATAAAAAATAAAATAAAAAAATAAAATAAAAATTGAAAACAAAGTGGGAATTTCAGATGTCTGGACAACAAATCAGATTATCAGAAAGCTCATAATTAGACTCTATGCCTCTAATTTTGCACAAGTACTCTCTATTTCTACATATACATTCAAATGCATACATGTATAAACATGCACACATCACACACACACACACACACACACACACACACACACACACACACACAAATTCTATATGAGTAAACTGAAGAATGTACTCTACATAAGCAGGCATAAAAGGAGAGGACCCAATGTAGATTTTGTTTATGTTTTAGAAATGCTTCTCGTACTATGAAGTCTGAGCATGTTTGGTTTGGTTAAAAACACTTACTGCCTTGTCAAAGCTGGAGTAGACTTATAGCTAAAAATTCAGGGAGCAGAAGGATTGTGCAGAGGTTAAACCACAAGGAGAAACATAATCGGTTTAAATGAGCTGTTATTTGACCAGTGTCTAAAGGTGATTCTCCAAAAGTATTCCCAAAACTTACCCTTACAAGTGCTGAACTGAAGTAATGAAGAATACATTATAAAAAGAATCAGGCAGAGACTTAAGAAATACTTTTAGACCCTGCCCTATTGGATTTAATTCTGCTATTTTGAACTATTTAGTTCAAGTTTTAGGTCTCCAATGAAAACCTTGGAAGCCAAGTCTCCATCTTTGAAATGTTGAAACTGGGAGGATTGGTTTATATTTCCAGATATGTGTGAGAAGGGTGAAAACAGCAGAACTGTCCCAAACTGGCATTAGGATATAAATACTCGATTTGCTCTATATGAATTGCTACAGACTCAGTACCGACAAGTCTGAGAATAACAAGCTCAAGGAGAATCAGTTTATAGAGGGATTTCCATTGTTTTGTTGTTGTTGTTATTGTTTTACTTTAAATTTAATGTGATCCATACATTTTCATAGTTAACACTGAAAAACAAAGAAACAATCATGCAAATAAACAACCCCATCATCTATTTCTGGAGCTGACTCTCTATTGAGGATTTTAAATGGAAGTAGACAGATCCCATTTGCTTGGCAGTCTGCATTCTGGGCCCCATCATCCTGGAATCCTGGACAATCCACCAGATAGTCCTCATGGCATCACTTCTGCTATTTTGGCTCTTACAGCACTCTGAGAACATTTCAGTTGCAAGAACCACTGAGACTGAAGGCATGACCCCTGCTCCAAGAGTCCTGATTCACCTACAGTAACTCCAGGAGAAAAGAACCAGTTTAGAGATGCCAGAGAATTTGGTTATTCATTAAAACAAACAAACAAACAAACAAACAAACAAACAAAAAACCTTGCACTCACCAGAAGGTATTTTGACAGATGGTGCAGAGCCCAGTCCACCTCAGTAATGGGCAATTCCCAACTCAACTTCAGATAATCCCATCATAACCAAATTAGGTATAAATGGCTGAATTTACACAGCCCAGAGTTCCAAGCTTACTTACATGGCTTAAACTTTGCCATCTCATGGAATGCACAGCTTCTCATCATGTCTACCAAAGTCTATTTACAATAGCTCATTTTCAGCACTATTTTATGTATACTTTTCCAGGAAAATTGAAAGTCAGATGAAAAGGCTAATAGCATAATCACCACTACCATTGTCATCATCATCATCATCACCACCACCACCACCACCACAACCATCATTATCATCAATAACATCATAACCAACATTATCTTAGTTACAGTTTTTATTTCTGTGAAGAAACAAATGACCAAGGCAACTCTTACAAGGGACAGCATTTAACTGGGGCTCAGTTACAGGTTCTGAGGTTCAGTAATTATAATCATGTCAGGAATCATGGCAGTATCCAGGCAGGATGGTCCTGGAGAAGCTGAGAGTTCTACATCATGTTCCAAAGGCAAACAGAAGACTTACTTCCAGACAGCTAGGAGGAAGATCTCAAAGCTGACCCCTATAGTGATCCAATTCCTCCAACAAGACTACACCTAATCCAACAATGCCATGCCTCCTAACAGTGCCACTCCCTGGGTCAAGCATATTCAAACCACCATGGATGTCAACATAATTCTAAGGAAAGAGCAAAGATTGGAATCAGACTCTGTAATCAGATCTAACAGGGTTATTAGAATTATTTTAACATTATGGTTAGTGAGCTAAACAACGTAGGCAATCAAAAGTAAATAAGGTGTAACAAAGAGATGAGCATTGCCCGTTGATAAATGGAAATACTAAGAAAGATAAATACAAACAAACAAAAATGCAAACAACAAAATAAAAGCACTAGAGATCATAGGAGAGAAACAGAAATGAAGAGCAAGTTTGTTAAGTTCACTGGGAGAACTGAACGTAGTCGTGGAAGGAATAGCTTCCTGTGAGTTTCACTCAATAGAAACTTCCAGGCTTGAAGCATAAAAGGAAAAAGGATTGAGAAAGAAATGGCAGTACCAAGTGACTAAGCTGTGGGACTACAGAGTATAGCACACATGCAATAGGAACGCTACAGAAAAAAAAAAGAATATTTGAAACAATAATATGGAAATTTCCTCAAGTTATGTTTGATACTAAACTACTAATCCTGGGAAGCTCAAAAATACCATGTAGTCAGGACTGATTCAACGCCGAAGAAGACTTGTTCTTACAGAAGATCTAGGTTCAAATCCCTCAACCTACATGGTGGCTCATAACTTTCTGTAACTCCAGTTCTAATGCCTTCTTCTAGCCTCTGCAGGAACCCCACACACAGGTAGTACATATAATGTGTATGTACATACAGGCAAAGCATTCACACATATAAATAAAATAAATAAGTCTTTGTGATATACCGGATAGATCAAAACACCAATATGGCTAAGTGTATTATATTCAAGCATGAGAATATCAGTGATAACAACTAAAAGGCTGAAAGAAGACAAAATAGAAAAATAAGCTATTGTTTCTAGGAGTATAGATAATAAATACATTCATGCTCTCCCCAGAAACCACACAAGATGAGGCGAGTGACATATTTAATGTTCATCAAACAGTTAGTTAAATTTCTATATCCCATGAAATTAATCTTTAAAAGTCAAAGAGAAATAAAATATTTCAGAGTTAAGCCAAAACAGTGAAGTTGTTGGCAGATAAGTCCTGAACAATATGCTATGAGATCATTCTCAGAGGCAAATGTCAGAAACTGGGATCTACATTAATAAAATGCCAGGGAATGAACAAAAGAAAGTAAAAACAAAATCATTCATTTTTAAAGTTCTCAACAGATACAACAAAACACAAACAGGCCTGAATTGGAATGTATGTATGTTTACTAGTGTATTCCTTTTGGAAAACCATTTCCCTTGGCTGCTGAGATTACAAAATCATTTTGTAAGTTCCCCATTTCCTTTCTTCCCTGAACAACCCCTTTAGTCTCTTTAATTTCCATGGCCTCTTTTTTCACTAATGTACATTGCATACATTAATGTATATACATATATATTCCTAAGCACATAAGTGCAACATGCTGAGTTATAATGTGACTCATACCTGTGTTCTTGGGGCCGACCACTCGGTACTGATTCTTGTGCTCTTCCCTGCAGGACACTGTTTCTCCTACCTTTAGCTTTCTTTATTGCCTTTAGTTATTTGTGTAGGACCAAGGCCTTCTGGACTCCCTCTGCTCCTCACTCCTGGCCACTCTATCATGTTTATTGTTGTCTTTGTATTTTCACCAGTAAGTGTAATGAACGGCAGTTACTATATAAGGAAAATGGGGAATATTTTTGTTGTGATAGTAGGACAAATCACAAGCCAATTTCTTTTCAAAGAGCAATGTGGTATTGGTTAGTATACTTTGAAGCCATGGTGTCAACAGGATCTCAATTTGGTTTTCCCAAGCCACTCAGTCCTTGATAGAGCTTGTCATAGAGTAAAGTAATGCACATTCCAGGAGTGAGAGTGGAAAATGGTCCAAGGAACCACTGTATCAACTTTCATTACAGGCTGATTTTCAGTCCCTAAAACAGTGGTTCTCAACCTTCCTAATGCTAAGATCCTTTACTAGAGCTCCACATGCTATGGTGACTGCCCCCCACCCCCCCCACACACACATAATGTATTTCATTGCTGCTTAACTTTAATTTTGTGCTTCTGTTAGGAATCTCAATACAAATATCTGATATACAGGATATCTGATATGTGACCCTTGTGTGGATTGTGATCCACAGGTTAAGAATCCTTAGTCTAAAAGAAGCAGTTTTCCCCAAAGGGTTTTATTTTGTTTAAAAGATTGATAAATTCATTTGATTAAGATATAGAGCAATGCCATGTTCTTGCTCCTTATCAGAAAGGATCGTTCCAGGTAGAAAGCTTATAATGGATAGAAATCTAAAAGCCATAGTTATCTCTAATGAACTTATAGGAGATTCATAGTGTCAAGACTCCTCCAATGACCAAATACATTACTCTAATTCATTTCTCGTATTAGTAGTTAAAATAAAGTAGTTCTAGTCTTCAGCTTTATGAATTTTATTTATAAGGAAAGAGTCCAGCACCAGAATCCTCCAAGAATGAGGATATCTATGTAGTTATCTAATAAAGAGGCATTGCCAATAGTCACACCAATAAAGCAGTAATGTTATCAATAAAGCAGTGATGTATATCTCATTACCTGAATAATTTGTAATATAAGTAAAATATTTATAATGCATTTATGTTAAAGTGAGAAAGCATAAATGTGCTGTCTAGTCTTATGTCAACTTGACACAAAACAATCGTTTGGGAGGAGGGAACTGCCACTGAGAGAAAAGTCTCAGCCTAGGTCATCCTCTGCTACATATGCAGATAGAGCCACCAGTCCCACCATGTGCTTTCTTTGATTACTGGTTTAGTCCCAAGGAGCTCTGGGGGTACTGGTTAGTTCATATTGTTGTTCCTCCTATGGGGCTGCAAACTCCTTCAGCTCCTTGGGTACTTTCTCTAGCTCCTTCATTGGGGACCCCATGCTCCGTCTAATGGATGACTGTGAGCATCCACTTCTGTATTTGCCAGGCACTGGCAGAGCCTCTCAGGAGATAGTTATATCAGGCATTTGTCAGCAAGCTCTTGTTGGCATTAGCCAACAACCATCTGGGTTTGTTGGTTGTTTATAGGATGGATTTCCCCAAGTAGGGCAGTCTCTGGATGGTCGTTCCTTCAGTCTCTGCTCCCAGAAGATGCTCTAACTTTTAATAAGGACACATGATCCACTATGTTCATAGCAGTCTTTCTATAATATCCAGAAGCTGGAAAGAACCAAGATGTCCCTCAACAGAGGAATAGATACAGAAAATGTGGTACATTTACACAATGGAGTACTACTCAGCTATTAAAAACAATGAATTTGGATCCTCACAATGGATGGATCCGAAGGATATCATCCTAAGTGAGGTAACCCAATCACAAAAGAACACACATGATATGCACTCACTGATAAGTGGATATTAGCCCAGAAGCTCAGAATCCTTCTTAGAATGGGAAACAAAATACCCATGGAAGGAGTCCCATTGCCTTTTGCTCACTATTTTTACTTTTTGTTATTTTAGTCTTTCTCTCCTTGGTAGGCTTTATTTTTCTGAGTGTTGTCTTTGATAAGTCTGGTAGATATAGTGCTCCCACCTTTTTATGCCCAAAGTTTGAGCCTTGCTCCTGCACTGCACCCAATGAAAGCCCTCTACCCTTATCTGCCTATTATATCGCCTCAAGGAATCAAATGTGAAAAATTTTCCAGCAAGTATGATAATGATCCACTAAATACTATGAATATAATTTTATCTGTTGATAGGGTCAACTACTAAAATAGTCATGTTACCTGGGAAATAGTCTCTGACATTTTGCTTACAGAAAGGATGAGAAACGTGAGGAAGAGAAGAATTGTGAAGTAAAGAATTGGAATAGGAATACATTCTATTAGACAACACCTTTCAGGACATTATACTGTAAAGTGTGGTTTCTCAAAAATGAAAACTCAAGTGGTGTATATGAATGTATAGTTGACTATTTGTCACTAGCATTGGCCTTGGGTGATTGGCCATATTTTTTTTTTTGTACTGTAAAATTGGATGCTAAAGTTGGGCAGTGACGATAATCCTCAAATACCATCTTAAATTCACTGACCATCTACTTATCATATTAATATCTCAGTGACCATTTTGGTTTAGAATAAATTTGTGTATTACAAGGCAGGAAAACTAAAACTATAAACAATAGAAAATGTGAGAGGCATACAATCAGTTGCCCAATTCTAATAGTTAAAACAAGGACAAAAATCTCTCAAAAGGAAAAAAAAATCTTAAGGCAAATTGAAACAAAACTTGTTAGTGATCCTGGTAAGAGATACAAAGATATATATTTTTTATGAATGAAGCTTAGAGTATATGTTTTAGTTGAGGCAAGTTCTGTAGCCTTGTTATACCCCTGGTGTTGCTGCAATTTAATTTTGAATCTATGGCTAGAATTAGAATATCCAACAACTGATAAAATACTCCATCTTTGATCCTATGCAGATAATACCTCTGACCTATGGTACTATCTAATGCTATGATAGATCCCTTGCCTTTTGTGTATTCAAATAGAAACTTTGGGGATTTTTATCCTTCTACTAAGCATGTGAGTCAGAAAATTCAGAAACTCATTGGGCATTTACATGAGTCAAGTTCTCAATGGGAAATTGGAGAGCATAAAATTATTCCAAGGGCATTTTTCACAAAAGTATTTGTTTGTTCAGGCCAAATTATGAGTGATGAAAGATAATCCTGGTTCAGTAACAGGGAGGGAGGTGCTGCCCCCAACCCAAAGCCCAGAAACAATCAGACGAAGCAGCTGCCAGAATCCTACAGAGGGTAAGACTGCCATGGGAGGAGAGGACTTCAGTCCTTAGACAGCCAAGCTTAATTAGAGAAAGGAGCTGGAGTAAACTCTCTGCCCTCATTTTCTCCCTTCCTCCAGGCTTGCATTCTAGTACTCCATTGAGAATACAAATAGAAATTAGAGGTCAGAAAAACTAGGTCTTCAGATATAAACCAGATCAGGCTCATAGGGCAGAGGGCAGAGTTAAGAAGTATAGAAAAGAAAGTGGACCAAAAAGAGATGAAAAAAGCAAAACAAAACAGGAGACTGTTGCTGGAGAAGAAGAAAAAGCCTGTTTTCCATGAATGGAACCTCCACCTCCAGTCATCTAGTCTAAAAGAGCAGTAAATGTCCTTCACTCAACCTAGCAAAGGGTGTGTGTGTGTGTGTGTGTGTGTGTGTGTGTGTGTGTGTGTGTGATGTATCAATTTTAGTCATAAAATCTGTATATACATTCATATATATACATACACAGCAGATCTTAGGAAAACATAAAACTTTACCATGCTTCTTCAAGTGTTCAACCTACAAATATGATTTGGTCCAGATTATCTACTAGCTATTATTCATTGTATTCTTATAGTAAACAACAAAGATATCATCTATATTCTGCTAAAAAAAAATCTGTCAATTATTTTGTGGAGGAAATTCTGATAGAATTAGTGACCAAATTTTAATAAGGGAGTTGCATTCTATAGAATAACCTCTTTCCAGTATTGTGTATTCAGGCTGCTTCAAATACAAACTACATCTGCCTGAGCCCCCCTGTAGTCACTTAGTATTTTTTTTTATTTGTACACACAAATTTAGAGTCTTTGACTTGGAAATGTGTATTCCAACAAATAATTATCTATGCCACACCTGACATCACAGGTTGTTCACAGTTCAGCATATTCCCTATAGCCAGGGAAAGTTCTGAACATCTTTTGACCTAAGCAAAAATATTATGAGACAGCTATTTGTACCTGTATGCACCTATTATTTTCACTGAGATACTATAAAAATCTTCAAAATTGTCATAAGAAAAAAATATCATAATTGGTTTTGCCCATCAATACACAAATGAACTCTGTTCAGTGTACATAATTCACTACTCCCAGTGATAATTGATGAATTTTGTATGTGTCAATTCAGGTCAATTCCCATATATATACATTCATACATATATATGTATATATATATTTTTCATAGATTCTTAAACCAATTGCAACATTTTATTTTCACCTCGGTAATTGATGAGTTAAATGAAATCTTTAAAGTGTATTTATTTGGGGTTAATATGACTGTTCTGATTTTATCTAACGTTTTAAGTGCCCTACAATGATAGCATGACTAAAGGCAAGGGTGATGATTTACACTGGAGAAGGCGTTAGCTTCTCAAGAGGCTTTGAAAGATGGTGCTGATTCCCTAGAGGGCGAGAGAAGGATTGCTCGGCAGCAGTTTGAGTAAACATCAATTTAAGCACCATGGGCTTTATATGTCAAGTTGATAAAGGAAACAACTTAAAAAGACAAACACATACAATGCTTCTTAACCCAATCTGTGATTTTTATGATCAAGTGCTATACTTACAGAGCCTGCCATGTAGTACTTTAGAAATGCCTCAGAGAATGGCAGGGTATGATTTCCATCCTTTTTTATTGTAAACAAAAAGTAATTTTATTGTTGCTTGAATATTTTTATACACATCCTTCATGCATGAGCTCCCATCTCCAGAAAACTGTGGGTTGCCAACTGTGTCAGACCACTAGCAGGTTAAAGAGAAAATCTTTCCATCTCTTGCAGGATTAATTAGGTTTCAGTACATTTTATAGAACCTACCTCCTGAAGGTACAGGGAGATTTTGGCAGTATCATCAATCACTCCACAGCTTGCCAATCAAGTAGAATGTACAAGCAATGTAAGGCATGCTTGTTTTGTGCTTAGTTACAGGAAATAATACTTTTCCATGTAGAAATTAGCCCACAAGTACTTTTGAAAACAGTCAAAAAGTTTGAGCTATTTGAAGTGCCAATATTTGAATCCTATATGCACTCATGTGCACACAAACACACACACACACACACACACACACACACACACACACACAGAGAGAGAGAGAGAGAGAGAGAGAGAGAGAGAGAGAGAGAGAGAGAATCATATATACACACATGTACACACACATATATATGCACTTATATTTGCTTATCTATACACCTATATCTGTTTTATTTGGGATTATATGATAAGATTATGATATGCTTGAGTGAGACGAACAACCAGAAGTAAATTGACAAATGCACTCAAGATTTAGTTAATTGACACTGTAACTTAAACATACAGTATGTGATTTGAATTGAGGTTTTAACCCATTTAAATTGAAACATGTATGACTATTACGGAAAATAACATCTCCAACTGTTTATGGTGAATCTTGATAATAAGTTCAGAAGATGTTCACTCTGTGCCTTCACTGTTAAAAAGAAAAACAGGGTAAGAATAGTATCCAATGGAAACAGCAGCTTTTAGTTTATACAACAGTAAAATAAATATAATCCCAAACATATCACATTTAAGAAAGTGGTAACTTGCTATTGTCAATAACAAGAACAAGCATCACTATCAGAACATTGGAGAGGTTGCTCCAATTAGCACTGACTTAGTGTAGGGACATTTGCACTGTGGATTTTAGTAATTTCCATCTGACCTGTAATATAGAAAAGAATCAGAGAACTGAGAAGATGATAAACTAAGCTAGAAGAAAAATTAGAGCTGTTGACTTTCATGCTTGTTTTTCCATTTATTTACATATGTCAGATTCCTTGGTTCTCTCAAAGTGAAAGACTATCAATCAAAATGATTCATAGGTGCAGGATCTTCCAAACCCATGATGCATAATAGTTACAGGTCAACAGCATGACACTTGTACATCAGCAGCCAGCTGAGTCCTAGGCAACAAAATATGTGTGCTTCCATTTGTATTTGGAATGAAAACTTAGTGCAAAGCTAGGGATAGATTTGGCTGAAAGTAGAATTATGTAAAATAATAATAAAAACTAACAAGCCTTTATTTTATGTTGAAAATTTTTCCCATTATATTTTCAGTGCTATGGTAAAGACTATTTGTTTATTTCTATCTCCAGGGAACAGATATTTGCCTTCACAGATACTTAAGGTGTCAAGTTCCAAGCACTAACTATAGATATATTTTTAGTACTTTTTCTTATCATGTATAGTGCCTTGAATAACACATTCAAATATAAAAATACCAATGTACAAAATAAATGTTGAATAGATTCTCAACCCTCTCAAGTAACCAAGTAACCATTCTATTTTTTCTTTTATTTAATGTTCTTTTAAAACACACACACACAAACATACACACATGCCTTTATTTTCTACCCAGTTATACCTTCTTCTCTACAAGACTTTGCATATATTTATATCTTTTCTTTTTATTTTTTTATTACTCATTACATTTGTTTACAAGTCAAATGGTATCCCTCTTCCCAGTTACCCCTCCACAAACACCCCATCCCACATCTGCCCTCTCCCCCTCCCCTTTGCCTCTATGAGAATGCTTTCCTACCCACCCATCCTCTTCTACACCACCGCTCCAGGATCCCCGTATGCTGGGACATCAAACCTCCTCAGGACACAGGGCCTTCCCTCCCATTAATGTCACACAAGCCCTCTGCTACATATGTATCTGCAGCCACAGATCCCTCCCTGTACACTCCTTGGTTGGTGGTCTAGTCCCTGGGAGTACTGAGTAGTTCAGTCAGCCAATGTTGTTCTTCCTATGGGGTTGCAATCCCCCCTCCACATCTCTAGACCTTCTGCCAGCTCCCTCACCAGGGTCCCAGAGCTCAGTCTGATGATTCACTTTAATTATTTACCCACCAAGTTTAGCTAAGACTGTTTGTGTTACTTTATATTTGCCATGACTCATTGGTAGGTACATGGCTGAAGACAAAGTCTACCACTAATTCATAGCTTGACCTGAAGGGACGGGGCAACATGAGCCCCTTCGTGATCATTGATTGACTGTTGACAGTCCCTGTCTTTGGCAGACCCATTCTAGAAACCACTGCTGCCTTAAAATCATGACTTCATTGACTTTGCAGTGTCTACAGAATAGCTTTTCACAACCCCTGTTTTCCAGTTCTTCATCCTACCTGCTGCCTCCACCTCTTTGGTCTCAGAGCCTCAGAAGTTAAGTGACCTGCTTAATGGTGAGCATATAACTATCACTTATTTTCAGAACCATGAGAGGACACTTGTCTCTGTGTTCACCATTTTTCATTAAAAAAAAGTTTTGAGAAGAACATTTGACTACCAGTATAAACATGTCTTTTAAACTCAACTTGGCAATCTGTTAATTTAGTAACAACAATAGTCATTTTTTAAAAAAATACCTTGCTTTGGTTTTTGAGAATATAGTGTATTTGCAACATGTTCCTTCCTTTCCCTTCCTTTCCTCCCTTCAGGTCCCTTTATGACTCACCTCTGTACCTATAAGGGTCTGAAAATCACTTAAAGAGGACCCCAGACTCGAATAGTATAGAAAGACAAGGAGAGTTTATTCTGCAGAAACAACTAGCATGTGGGGTGGAGGGTGTCAACCATTCTCCAAAATGATGACCAGACAAAGATGTCCAGGCTTTCTTATAGGGAACCAGGAGAACTCTCTAGAAGGATTACATAATCTCTACTGTGATTGGTGTGGACAAAGCGGTGACACTGGTATAACTTTGATTGGCTACTATATTAGTCTCTATTTAGAGAGTAGGTAGGTAATCTAAAATTTCATTGGTGGGTGCTGGGGAGGTAATGGTTCAGCTTCTGATTGGTTTGTGCTAGGTGGTCAGTGGTCTGCATTCCTATGTCATAAATATTAAACTACAGGATAAGATAGGAATGCCAAGCACAGATGGGCCATCCTGGGATAAGGTATTTTCCCATTCTTGTGGTTATCTTCAGGCTGTTCTTTGGGAGGGGATTTTATGACCTTCTTTCTAAATTTTATGGTCTGTTCCTGGAGCTGTTACTTTATGGTCATCTTTTAGAAATCAGGCCTGGTCCTTATGTGGGGACAAATGGGGTTATTGTTGTCTTTTCACCCCTCTTGTTTTTCTCAAATTTGTTCCTGTGTGTGTGTGTGTATGTATCCCTAAATTCATAAGTACAAAATATTCTGCATAATGATATTTGTGTGCTTTCAGAGATGACCATTTGATTTGATATAGATTATTCAATTGATATGCCCCTCTCTGTGGAAGCCCTTTCCCTCCCCATTCACTCAACATTCCTAAGATGGTAGTTCTTTTTGAAGACCTGTGACCTTATCCCCAATCACATTAGCATGTTTACTAGCTTTGGTTTTGTTCAAGTCATTTTGAGGTAGCTAGGTTAGCAAGATTTCATCGGTCTAGCTTTTGGCATTTCTAGTAGATACAATTTTACAGCAAACTCTCTGTTCTGACTCTTAAATATGCTCAACCTCCCCAACACACCAACACACACACACACACACATGCACACACACACACACACACACAGAGAGAGAGAGAGAGAGAGAGAGCACCTTAGAGGTGGGAATCAACTTGTTTACTGAAACATCATGGATCCTCTTTTGTGGAGTAGGACAAAAAGTCAAATTATAGTGTACTCGTTTGCCCTAAGTAGTCACAGCACTCTTGTAGGAGGAAGTTCATCTTGTCCAATAGGAAGATATTGTAGTTCATTATGCTCTCTGCTGGGTAAGATCATGGATGTTTCTTTGTTTAATCATGCTTGCATGGCAGTAGAGAGAGGGAGAAATCAGATATAAATCTTGTTTGCTATGCCAAGTTAGTAACAGAGAGACAGGGAACCTTAGCCAGATCAGTTATATTATTAACCAAAAACATTTCTGATTGCATTGCTGACCTAAGTCCACTTCTAAATATCATGTTTCATAAGAAAGTACCTTCTAATATATCATCTTCTAATTTGTCATTTCTTAAATGTATTAATTTGTGAAGAATCATACAGTAGCATAGTTTTTTTTTCCCCTATGGCTTTTGCCTGTCTGTGCCTCATTGATTTCTCCTGTTTCTCTCTCAGGGCTGTTTTGCTACAATGTCTGTCTTTTGGCCTGGAGTGTAAAGTTTAGGTAACTGTTCATAGAGGTTTCATTTTAATTTGATGGTAAACTACCAATCACATTTTTGTCCTTTCAGTAAGGTCAGATAATATCTTCCTTAACAGATGCTATGGTTGAAAAGGTGATTAATGATTAGTGTATAACTTTAGCTAGTGACTTTCCTTGAGAACATACTTTCTATCCTTAACAACATACATTGCCTGATTCCTTCAGATGCCTAATGGTTGCAATTAAACTTCCCCCAAGGTAGGATGTCCACTGCTTCAGTTTATACATGTATGTTCTATTTACACTTCTTATAATGCTCCTGTGTTTGGGCAAACTGCAGAGTTTATTTCCCAGGAAAATGGCTTACACTGGACAAAGCAATACTTTCTCAATGGCATAGTTTACACGGGAAGCTTTTGCGCTGCACAAACAAATTCTATTTACCAAAATCTCTATTTGCTTTCATGTCAGCCTCACTTCTCATTAGGCAGTGAGATAAGAAATTAATTCCTGGTATATCTATAATGTATAAGTCTCAGAAAGACTAGATTTGCTGTATCGAAAGTAATTAAAAGGTGTTTGTTTGGGAGTTATTAATGTTCAAGCAGTCTACACTCTAATGTGGTTTTCTTTTTGTTTATATGGTTATCCTCAATGTTGTGCATTATCTACATATCAGCCAATCACTAAAAATACTGTTCTTTCCTGAGCAAGTAAGTAAGAAAATATAAGAAGTTCTATGGATTCCTTTCCATTCAGCCCCTCATTCTACCATGTAACTGTTTTGTACCCATAGTAGTCTTCCTCGATCCTTGGGTAACTGAGTGATCAGTGAAACACTTAAAGCAAACTGAAGGAAACTTCATGACTTCATATCTCTATATTTTCTCACTTACTTTCTTTGATTTACATATAATGTATTTTTCTTAGTCTTATTATTTTCTGCTTGAAAGAACACACTTATAGTCTATTTTAAACCAAAGCTCCCAAGTTCTCACTTCTCCCACTTTGATACATTACTTTGAGCCTTTTGTATTTTTTATACCATTAATGTTCATATTTACCAGCTGTACTGGCTAGTTTTGTGTCAACTTGACACAGCTGGAGTTATCACAGAGAAAGGAGCTTCAGTTGAGGAAATGCCTCCATGAGATCCAGCTGTAAGGCATTTTCTCAATGAGTGATCAAGGGGGAAAGGCTCCTTGTGGGTGGGACCATACCTGGACTGGCAGTCTTGGGTTCTATAAGAGAGCAGGCTGAGCAAGCCAGGGGAAACAAGCCAGTAAGGAACATCCCTCCATGGCCTCTGCATCAGCTCCTGCTTCCTGACCTGACCTGCTTGAGTTCCAGTCCTGACATCCTTTGGTGATCAACAGCAATGTGGAAAGTGTAAGCTGAATAAACCCTTTCCTTCCCAACTGCTTCTTGGTCATGATGTGTGTGCAGGAATAGAAACCCTGACTAAGACACTGCTTATTAAAATAAGCACACTTGCAGAGCTGAATGACCTCTTGTATTACTCATAAAAGAACAGCTTGTAGAGATGGTTTAGTGGGTAAAGTTCTTTTCTTGTTTTTGTTTTTATTTTTATTTTTGTTTTGTTTTGAGACAGGGTTTCTCTGTGTACAGCCCTGGCTGTCCTGGAACTCACTCTGTAGACCAGGCTGGCCTCAAACTCAGAAATCCTCCTGCCTCTGCCTCCCAAATGCTGGAATTAAAGGCATGTGCCACCACTGCCAGGCAGTGGATAAAGTTCTTGACATGCAAGTATGAATACTGGAGTTCAGATCATAATTGTGCAGTAAATAGCATATGTTAGACCCTTCTTCTTCTCTTACCCCCTCTCATGAACACACACACACACACACACACACACACACACACACGAATGAATGAATGAATGGATGAATGGATGAATGAATAAGTAATTTTCCCTAGATACCAGTTGTTCATTATGTCTTCACCCCATTCTGTTTCTCCAGATTATCTCTTTATTGTAGCTCTTCAGTTATTTTTGACATCCACAGCTTTTCAAACTTTATTCTTGATATCTCCTTGTGTTTTTCAGAGTCTCTAATGAATTTTATTTCTAAATGGAGTCCATCTTACCGAGTTTTGTGACCTTCTGGTCTAATCTTGGCTTACTGCAGTTGTGTTTTGAAACCCTTCCTTTTCTATATTCCCTGGAGACACATGGATGAATGACAAATGTAAGGTTGAGAAGATTTTAGGGAGTGAATTATTTTAAACGTGTTTATGTATTGCATAAAAAGCTTTTGTAAATCCCTTAGAGATAAATTAGGTTTTGACTTTTTAATATATATTTTACTTACTACATATTTAAGTATACATGTGAAAGCCAGGATATATGTGTGTTGCTGTCCAAGAATCACTTGCAGGAGATAATTTGCTCCTCCAATCATGTGGATTCTAGGGGTTGAAATCATAGCATTAGACTTGGCTTCAAGTGCCTTTATGTATGATCTATCTTGCTAGTAGAATTTTAAAACCAGAAAGACAGAGTAAGTTTGAGAAGAGAGAAGATTAGAGAGAGACAGAGTCAGATAAGAGGCCCAACAGAGAGAAAGAAAAGGAAAGAGGTGGCATGAGAAAGGCAAAATAAGGCAGCCACGTGTTTTCTCATGAAATGTGATTACTCGGGACATCTCTATTTTTACAGCCTGATCCTCCTATTTGTCAGAAATATATTTTGCACCAGCATATATGGAGACATTATGCACTAATAAATATAGTGCATCTCTTAGTCTGTTTCATAAAATTCACCGAAGAAAGTTGTCCAATTTCACTTTGAAACTGCAGTTATAATTTATGAGATCTTGGAGATGTTGTTGGCCACATGCTTTTCAGATTTTTTTAATGCACTATTCGGTCTCAGCAAGAAAATAAAACTAATAGGCATCAAAAATGAAAGAAAAGAGTTCCCTGGTAAGGTCTTGTTCCTGTTCCAGTTGTTCCAACATTTGCTGGGGCTTGTTTGACAATATTTTGGAAAGCTTTTATCTTAATTTGATGATGTTATCTCTAAGACATTTATACATACACATGGCAGGTACACTCTCAGAAATTACATGATAGGGTTAGGACATCATTCATGTGACATTGACAAGAAGGAGGTACAGAGATTGCACAAATGCTTAAAAAATCGTTTGAATTATAAACTGTAAACACTATACTTAGTAGCTATATTTAACACATTCCTGTCTTCTAAACAAATTCCTGTTTTCTTCTAAACAAAATCTCTTAACCAATAATGAATTACTTCGTTTAAATGTCTAAAGAACATTAAAACAAAATTCTGTGTCATTTTCACATAAAATGATGAATTCACCATGCAGAAAGTATGCTCATCTCCTTGAAAATTTTATATTTTGATGCTCAATTCTATAATGCTTCACTGAAATAATTTCTCCCTTTTCTTTCCTATTCTTTTCTCTTTTTTTTGAACCATAATCAGCAAGAAAGAAACTTTACCTATGTGCATCTTTTGTCCACTACTATGTCTTTAACAACAACATATATTCTATATATGGATGTGGCATTGTTAATGAAGAACTCAGGAAATCATAAGATTCCATCAATGAAATTAGGATTCAGAAACATTGAAAAGAACCTGTCAGGAAACAATGGAATGAACAAAGCTGGGGTGTTTGAAAATTACCAAAGTTTCATCAAAGTCATATTGTAGTAGTCGAATTCTTCAAGAAACAATGGGAGAAAGAATTCTGTGGTCCTAAGAACTGTGGAGATCTTAGAACATTGTCTCCAGAATAGTATATAGTATTCTACTGAACAAACCAAATATTTGAATTCTATTTCTAACTTGATATTCACTTATTCTGATCAATCTGTTTCTAGGGTAAGTGAACAAAGAAAAATGGAATATACAAGTATATAAAAAAGAAAACATCACTACCCTGCACCAATGTGAACAGAGGCAGTTATATAGGTTGTGAGTAATATTTGTTGCTTACAAGCTTAAGCACAAGAAAAGACTCAGGTTTAATGTATGTTCATTGTTTGATACTAAGATATGTAATATTCTAAAATTCTTCAAAGAGTAAAAGAGAAGAAAGTTCTTCACAAGTATTCATGAGCTAAGATCTATGAAAAATATTATGTTAGACCAAATAAAGAAGGTGGGCATATAGTTGTATCCATACTAGGGAGACTGGGGCTGGAGGATTGTGCAATCAAATGAAATTTGCCTGTGTTGAGAGAGGGGGGGAGGAAGGAAGGAAGGAAGGAAGGAAGGAAGGAAGGAAGGAAGGAAGGAAGGAAAGGGAGGGAGGGAGGGAGGGAGGGAGAGAGGGAGGGAGGGAGAGAGGGAGGGAGGGAGGGAGGGAGGAAGGAAGAGAGGGAGGGAGGGAAGGAAAATAGGAATGATCAAAATAGAAGTAAACATATCTGTACCTAGGAGTAGATGGCTTTTGAAAAGTCTTGCCTAATAGAAAGGAATCAGCTGTCCAAATGAAGCTCTAGTTCTGTTAAAGTACAGACAAATCCATGTACTTATATATTATATTCTATATGTATATCATCACTGTTTATAACACATTGATTCAATGGGAAAGCGTCTTTGAAAGGAAGCAAATTCACCCAAGAGGAGTAGACAGCAGGAAATAATCAAACTCAGGGTGCTAATACAGATTGTGGTCATCAAAATGGCCTCTGGTGGCAGCATGGTCCACAGACGTCAAGATGGGAGAAATACATTTTTTCAAGTTACTGAACTATTTCCATCAAATCTTTGAAAATTTTGCCAGATTTTTTTCTGTTCCTCTGATAAATACCATACATAAAACAACTTGGGGAGGAAGGTTTTATTCACCTTATTACTGACACTCCATCGTTGTTCATGCTGGGGGAGACATAACAATAGCAAACCACACATTCAAGAAGCAGAGAAGAAATAGAAAATGGGCCTGGCCATAAAACCTAAGACACATCACCCATGACATCAACAAGATAAAGCTCTTCCTCCTGAAGGTCTATCATCTTTCCCAAAGTAGTGTCATCAGTTAGGAACCAAGTATTCAAACCTAAAGGCAGAAATTTCAGATTTAAATAATAAAAATACCATTTTAATCACACCATAAGTTTAAAAGCTTAGACTCCCTATCATCTACAATTAACCATCAGTATACATGAGCCTCTCAAGATGTGGATCCAACAACACAGTTCCTAAGATATAGTTCTTTGCCTTCCGATCTGGGACACCATAAACAAGAAATCTGTTTCTCATGTTCCAATAGAAGGTTGAACAAGCATATAACTCTTGCTGCAGACATCCCTGTGGGAAGCATAAATGTTTATGGTGATGTATATGCTAATTGACTTGATTTGA
Organism: Mus musculus; assembly: GCF_000001635.26. Lineage (NCBI taxonomy): Eukaryota > Metazoa > Chordata > Mammalia > Rodentia > Muridae > Mus > Mus musculus. The sequence goes on from NC_000074.6 coordinate 62,736,001, forward strand.
TCATTGCACAATGTACATAAGAATCAAAACATCACATTATGCTCTATAAATATTATGAAAGAAGTGTGAAATTGTCGGAATCAAAATGGATACATTTGTGCTAGTCTTACTTTAAAAACGTAAGCTATTATGGTAAGTAATGAAGGAAGGGCTTTTGCACTTGATTGCCTTATAGAAACGATCACAGGACATTTCACGACCTAAGTCAAGGTCAGCACGTTCACAATGGGAAAGCACCGCCACACAGATGCCTGTACACATTTTCATTTCAAATTTAAATTAACATCACTTGCTAGTAATGACTAGTCAATACTATTGTATTTGGATTTATTTATTTGATTTTTTTCTAACTTCTCATCCAATGATGAAAGGTTTGTCTTAGCTGGTGATATAAGCCTGTTCAAGCCAGATGAAAAGTATAGAAATGCAGGTCTCAAGCTGGGTCACTGGTTTTACAGGAGGAGGTCAGGGAAGTTACCATGCAAATGGGGAGAGTGGAAAACAGGGGTGCAGAGAGAGGAAAAATGCAGAGAGAGGGGGGTCAGGGAATCTGGCTTATATAGTGAATAGTGAAGAACCTGTGGAACAGAGGAAGCCCCTGGGCTGGAAAGATCAGGGTATAGGACAGGGTATGCTAGCCATGACCTGTAACAGGTAGGGACTTAGGGATGCTGGGAGAACTGGAGGCTTGGTCTGCTTTGATATGTTAAGTAGGCAACTCAGCTGCTTATCATAGGTCTGAAACCCAACAAACATGTCTATAGTTAACACGAGCGTAGTGTTTCCTTTTGATAGGCCTTGATATTTCCAAATTATTGCTATGCTTTGAAAAACCTACCTAATTGTTATTTTTCTACCACTGGTGAAATAAGTCAATTCAAGCCAGGACAGATTATATTAAAGTAAGATTTATTGAGAAGCTGCTCTCAGGCTAGTTCACTGACTCTGAGGATTAAGGACAGGGGAGTAACCATGGGTAGGGTGAGGGGAGGAAAGAAGAGATGAGAGAGAGAGAGGAAGAGACAGACAGACAGACAGACAGACAGATTTTATAGGGTGGAGCCTCCGGGGGAAAGGCAGCCCAGCCCCTAGACTGGAAAGTTCAAGGCTGTGGGTAGGGTATACCACATAGGTACTGAGGGATGCTGAGAGAACCCGGAGGCCAGGCATGAATTGATAGATAAAATTTGTGCTCCAGATCCTATCCCTAGTCTGAAACCAAGCATTACCTTTGACTGTTGTTAAGCTGAAAATTTCTAAAATTAACAGTGTCTATCAAAAATCGATTAAGAAAGAAGTTATATGAGTAACAAACAGATTGTCAGTTGCTAGCAGTTCTCAGGTCCAGGCTGAAAGCACATGAAGTTCCTTGATCATGTTTCAAGTGTGTCAAGAGGCTTCTTGTCCTAGCACTCTACAAAATGGGCTCTAGTCTTGGCCTTCTGAACACTCCATCTGTGACAAGAAGTTTGGGTGTGTAGTTGGGTTGTTTTGCCAGCGTGTTCTCTTTCAGTTGAACTTTAAGGGTTCAGTGAAGTTTTCTCTTTTTGTACTGACTCTCTTCCTCTCAGTCAAAGGCATCACAGTTTTCTGTGCATTAGTTACTCCCCCCTCTCCCCCACCCCCACCCCGTCACTGACAGAATGCCTGGTGGAAGGAGCAAAATTGTGGCCAGTTTGATTTTCGATACTATATTGAGGATGGAATTGTGGCTAGGGTCCACATAAGCCTTGGGAGAATTAGGTGGGAAAGCTTGTTATCACTCTGTGCATCAAGAAGCAAAAAGTCCCCCTAGGGACTCAGTTCGTGAAGTCTTTATAACCTTTCAAAAACAGCAGCCTTTCGTGGGAACCAAAAGTTTGAAGACTGTGCAGAATATTTCACACCCCAAACTGTGACAGTGTGTGTACAACTGTTTCAAAAGCATCATGACCCTTCTACAATTCTTCATGGGGATTTTTCAATTACCTTTTAAAACCACAACCATAAATGCCTCTGAGCATTCTCTTCCTTTGGTTGCTAATTAGACATGTTAGGAATAGCAACTTGAAGAATCCCAGGAGACCAAAATTTCTTAAGAGGACTTATGTGAATACCTTTAATCTCTTTAAAGAACCTTTGGTTAGCCAACTTTGGACTTTCTTGTACCATAACTAAAGCTTCTGCAGTTACACACTCTGTTTCATCCCAGGCCATGTGTTCTTGGCAATGTTCTGTTTCCAAAAAATGGCCCCAAAGCCAATTCTTAATTTAGCATTCTAAAACCATCAAGCCTGTGTCCTTTCTGTTTACAACACATACTCCAATTTATTTTCTAATTTTGCAGTTTACAGTAAATATTTAAATGATGTGCCATGTTCATCATTTTCTTTAAAAACCATCTTTGTCTAGACCACTAAGGTAATTAAAGCATGCTTACTGCTTAGAATTTCAGTGCAGGTGATGACATTACAAATATACTTGATAGCAGGTCTTCCCTATAGCAGTTTTTACTAACATGGTCCTTATCTGTTGGGCCCGGCCTGCAGCTCTCATGTCCAGGTTCAAGCCTGGGAGGCAGCCTGGAGCTGAAAGAGTAGAGGGAACCTAGGTGGGTCAAGAAATAATGGAACGAAGACATGCTAGTCTGCTAAAGGTTCGTATGTTTAATAAAAAATCTGTGCTTATAAAGAGGGAAACCCATCCCCAGTCACACCAAGTTTCTAGAGCAATTAGTCAGATTCACAGGTTGTAGCTAACTCTGGAAAGTTTTGGAGAACCAGTTCAGCCTCATGGCAGGTGGCAGGCAGTGTCACATCAAAGGAAACTAGTAGAGTGGAGAAGCAGCACAGCAGGTGGCCCTGCCTTAGTGATGGAGGTCTGAACCAGCCTGCCTAGGCTGTAGGAGGTTACACTTATCCTTTTTGTAACCTCAATGGCATGGTCCTCAATGTCCAAATTTTTAAGAACAGTCTGGTGAAGATGATTCAGAATTGCCCTAAAATACTTGTCAGAGCTGCTCCTTTCCAAAGCCATACAGTAGTTCTCTGTTATCTTCAAGATATTTTTCTAAGACTCCCAGAGATTTCCAAAAAAACATAGATACTACTATTCTTTAAGTACAGTGTTTATACCTAGCCATTCATATCCATCATAAATTTTTATTTATTAAAACATAACTATAACAACTAATAACAGGATATATCATAATGATAGGTTATTTCTATGCTGGTGGAATAAGCCAGATTAGAATATGTTAAAGGTGGGTTTACTGGGAAGTTGCTCTCAGGCAGGCAAGTTCACTGGCCCCAAGGACCAAGACCAGAGAAGTCACCATGGGGGGAGGGCAGAAACAGAGAAAGGGTCCATGTGCAGACAGAGAAGAGAAGGAGAAGAAGGAGATGGAGGAGAAAAGGAGGAGGAGAAGGAGGAAGAGAGAGAGAGAGAGAGAGAGAGAGAGAGAGAGAGAGAGAGAGAGAACAAAATGTTTGGGTAAAGCCTCTGATTGAAGGGCAGCACAGCCCCTGGCCTGGAAAGTTTAGGATTGTGGTTAGGGTATGCCCAATAGGGATTGCAGAATGCTGGGAGAACCTGAAGGCTAGGTCTGAGTTGATATGTAAAATATGCATCTCAACCTCTTGTCCTGTCCTGAAACCAAACACATAATTATATATTCAACATTATGTAAATGCAACCTATTGTTTCTGAAACTATTCTGGTGTACAGCACTCATCTTGTTTCTTCCTATGATCATGTAAAATGACACAATACTTGTGTTATGAAATAAATACAGTGAAGGATGTAATTGTTATCTATTGGAATGACACAACCCAAAAAATATATTGTATCAACAGGCTGTAAAGGTGCATCCCTGTATTCTCTCTCTCTCTCTCTCTCTCTGTGTGTGTGTGTCTCCTTCTATCTCTCATTCTCTCTCATTCTCTCTTCCTCTCCCTCTCCCCTCCCTCTTCCTCCCTCCCCTTCTATCTCTCTCTCTTCTCTCTCTCTCTCTCTCTCTCTCTCTCTCCCTCTTGATATTTTCTTTATTTACATTTCAAATGTTATCCCCTTTCCTGGTTTACCCTCTGCAAACCCACTGTTCTAACCTCTCTCACCCTGCTCACCAACTCACCTATTCTTGCTTCCCTGTCCTGGCATTACCATACACTGGGGCACCGAGCCTTCATAGAACCAAGAACTTCTCTTCCTATTGATGATTAACAAGGTCATTCTCTGATACATATGCAACTGAATCCATGAGTCCCTCTATGTGTACTTTTCTTAACAAAGCAAAAAGAAGATTGCCACATAAACATAATTCCAACGCTAACAACAAAAATAACAGAAAGCAACAATCACTTTTCCTTAATATCTTGTAATATCAGTGAACTCAGTTCCCCAATAAGAAGATATAGATTAACAGACTGGATACATAAACAGGATCCAACATATTGCTGCATACAGGAAACCCACCTCAATAACAAAGACAAACACTACCTAAGAATAAAAGGCTAGAAAACTATTCTCCAAGCAAATTGTCCCAAGAAACAATCTGGAGTAGTCATTCTAATATTGAATAAAATTGACTTTCAACCTAAAATTATCAAAAAAGATAAAGAAAGACACTTCATATTCATTAAAGAAAATATCTATCAAGAAGAACTTTCTTTGTTTTTGTTTTGTTTTTTCAAGACAGGGTTTCTTTGTGTAGGCTTGGCTGTTCTGGAACTCACTTTGTAGACCAGGCTGGCCTCGAACTCAGAAATCCATCTGCCTCTGCCTCCCAAGTGCTGGGATTAAAGGCATGTGCCACCACTGTCCGGCTAAAGAAGAACTTTCAATTCTAAGCATGTATGCTCCAAATGCAAGGGCACCCACATTCATAAAAGAACCTCTACTAAAGCTCAAAGCACGCATTGCACCTCACAGAATAATATTGGGAGACTTCAACACCCCACTCTCAGCAATGGATAGATCATGGAAACAGAACCTAAAGAGAGAATCAATGAAACTAACAGAAGTTATGAACCAAATGGATTTAACATATATCTATAGAACATTTTATCCTAAAACAAAGGAATATACCTTTTTCTCAGCATCCCATGGTACCTTTTCCAAAATTGATTGTATAATCTGTCACTAAACAGACCTCAACACATACAAGAAGATTGAAATAATCCCATGCATCCTATCAGATAATCATGGACTAAGGCTGGTCTTCAATAATAACATAAACAATAAAAAGCTCACATATATGTGGAAGCTGAACAACACTCTACTCAATGATAACTTGGCCATCCCTGTATTTTCAACTATTAATTACTGTGCAGGAGGAGGCAGGCTAGATAAGATATGTCAATGTTTGTTGCTTCATGCCTGTCTCCAAAGAAAGTCAAAAGGCAAGACTACAGGAATGTAATCTCATTGCTGATTGGTTCATGGTAAGCTATGTTATCATTGCCACTATGCTAATAGGTTTTTTTTTCTTTTCTTTTTTTTTTTTTTTTCTTTTTTTTTTTTGTAAGAGGAAGAAATGTGCCATTTGAGCAGTAAACTGCTGGAGGCTGAAGCTGGAGTAGAAGGACTGAAAGGAGAAAGAGATGGGAAGTGAAACTAAGGCAGAACTGGAGCAACACAGAGAGGGTAGTACAGGGGGAGAGAGAGCCAAATAGAGAGGCAAGATTTTAGGGAAGTTGGGTTGAGTTATATGGGTTATCTAAGGACTGCTCTAATAAACAGTCCAACATCCTTCAACTGTACAGATATGTTCATGTCTTTATTATTAAACCAGAAGTGGGACCCTGAAAGTTAACCAAAAGACATCATATAACATTAGCCTAACAATGACCTTACTCTAACATGCATATTTTGTCTGATCTTGCCCAATAACTAGGAGATGAAGGCTGACATTAATTATGAAAATATAAACCTTTGGTTCACCTTTATTGTTTTGAGACACATATTACTCCTCATCTCTGACCCAGGAAACATGTGTCTTTAATGAGCTTTCAGAAAACTGGGACATCATAATGTGTTAATGTCTAAGTAGAGTAAGATATAATTCACTGTAATATTTTGATCACTGATTTAATACAAGATGTGATATTTTATAAACATTATTATTAATAAAAATGTTTCATTTTATGAATGGGTCACTGTTTGACTATCATTAACCACAGTTTGCTTAGCCTCATTTTCTTGGTTTTTGTTTGTTTGTTTGTTTGTTTGTTTTTGTTTGTTTGTTTGTTTTTAAGACAGAATGCAACTTTGTAGCCCAGGCTAACTTGGAAATTATGGCTCTGATTCATCCTCCTGCAAGCTACATTACCGTTGTGTATCAATACACTCAGTTGGTTAACCAACTTGTAAGGCTCTATTCTTTTGATAGATGATATCCGATTTTAGTTGCTCCAAATTTCCATGACCTAGAAACAATTAAAACTCTTCCCACTCATTTGAGTCTATTTATGTCATTGAGTACAGACAAAAACTGAAGCCCAGCATAATTACAATTCCAGAAAATGTGCTATTCACGTTAATAGTGTTTTTTATTCTGGTGTTACCATTCAACAGAACACAACAAAATTCAATTAATTATGTAAAGATATTTTCAACAGATTTTTAAGAAGTCTTTATGTTTTCTCCAGGAACTTGGAAGAATGCCATTGTTCATTCCATTTTCCAATGTGTCAGTCTAAATGGAAGAACACCTGTTTATCCTGGAGCATAGCCTAAGTCATGGCAATATTCTATGCACCAGAATGAGAAACACCTGTATTCACAGTCATGCAGTCAATGACCTTATGCCAAAGGCAAGAGAGCATAGCAGAAAATTTCTTACCACTTAGCCCCATCCCAGCGAATATTTATATAATATATTAGATAGTGATTGATAGGAAACTTTTGAGATAGTGTCCTGTTCACTCTGCTCTATATTTACTTATGAGCATTTTATTGACAGGGTTCAGTCACAAAAACAGAAAGCACATTAGGCTTTCTGAGGAATTAGGTATGGGCAAGTTAATAGACTTACAAAGACCCTAGTAAGGTGAGAAGAAAGTGTAGAAAAGTTTCCAGCATTTTCCTAATTGCAGATGACAATTAGTGTATTGTCATTGTATTGTAATGACAATTAGTGTATTGTAATGTAGTGGTTAATCTACAACCCTCAGTAGAGAGCCAGCAGAGCAAACAGGGTCTTCCCAGTACCCAGTCTGCCATCAGCTGCCTAATGCCAGTATCCTCCCCTGTTCCCTAAACTTTACCTAAGAATAGATTCTAATGGAAGCAAAATGCTGTAATTTCTTAAACACTGAGCTTCCGCTTTCACAATGTTATAACTTGCAAGGGTGGGAACCCATGGAGTCAATCTTTCATCAAGTTTGTACGTGAGCCATTCTAACACTATAAAAAAGACACAGAACAGCAACGTCTAGAGGTTGAAAGTATGATCAGAGGGTTGCCTTTGCCATTCTATTTTCCTCTTCTTAGGATCATATTAGGAGGCTAGCTGTCCACTAGCTACTCGGTTCATTGAAGGGTCTGAGAGTGCTATAGTTCAATCTCATACAGCATTGCACCCTCCCACCCAACTTGTATTTTAAAGATCGATTCTCCTATTGTCTAAAGCAAGACTTAGGGTTCACTGTCAAAGCAAAATCTACATTTTGCCATCACTTTATGATTTTCAATGTGATATCATTTAATTATTCACCAAACATTCTTTGTGGCATCTTATATTAATTGTTGACTTAGACAATGCTCCTAAACTTCTCCTAGCAACCTAATAATAGTTATGTCATCACCTGTTACCATTACTACCTGCACTGCCACCAGGTGAGGATAGCCTCTCTCTCTCTCTCTCTCTCTCTCTCTCTCTCTCTCTCACACACACACACACACACACACACACACAAACACATACACACAAGCACACACACAAACACATACAAACACATACACACACATACAAAGACACACATTCTATTTCTTTCTCTTTGTTATATGTTCCCTGCCAGCATCTCTTTCTCTCTTTCATCCCTTCTCCAAGTCCTTACTCTCCTTCCCCCACAGTAAACTTTGCGTACATCAGGTCTGTTACATGGCTTGATGATATCTCAGACACCTTAGTATGGGCTCTACCAATTACCCCCTGAATCTTCTGCAGCCATATTCTATTTCATTACAGTAATAACACAGAAGTTATTTAAAACTAAGTTCTAGATTTGGAAAAAGCATAATTGTTCTATAAGTAAAATATAATCTCATATTATATTAATTTAATTGAATACAAATTACTTCCCTTTGCTTTCTGGAAGGGACATGATATGACATTCTTTACATTGGACATTAAGCTAAGTTTCCTGGTGTATGGACATATTGGGAAACTAAGACAAAGCAATTAATAAAGAACAAGTCAAACTATGAAAAGTAAGTTCTTTATTATTATTAAGGCTTTGGATATTTCCAGTGCTTACTGGTAGCTGCTTAATTTTGTAGAATCAAACATTTGGCAAAACATCCAGAAAGTATATTTGAAAAAAATATTTGGAAATTTGCTCTAAATAGACAGTCAAGAACCTTTTTATGAGATAGAGCCCTTAATTATCTAAGGGCTAATTGGTGAGCACCAATCTGAGCAATGCATATTACCTTGGCTTACTTTTACAAAATCTGCCCATTAAGGTTTTCTTATATGTCAGTTGCCACCTTTTTTATTTGTCTTTCCAAGTCCTGGTTATCATAAATAAATAAATACATACATACATACATACATACATACCTCATTTCTCACTGTACATTTAATTGATGATGAAACTTTTTTCAGAACCTATGTATGTATTGAGAAAAACCACACACCAAAATAATTAGACTATGAAGCTATAGCAGCATTATAACTCTGAACCTGAACAGTCTTGAGAGTCTGTTCAAGCTACATATCATCTAAGCTAATTTGAGCTGATATCATTCGATTATGGAATGCTTAACCTACAGACAACATCTTCCTAGATGCATATGTCTGATTCTGTGTAAAGGAATTGTGAACTCATGCACACTGTCAAACAGTTTCACACACAAGTTAAAAATATTACCTAAGAGTTCGACAATTACCTTGTGTCAGGTTTTAGAAAATATATCACCCAACTATTTCAGAGGAGTAACTTTCAGATTGGAATAATTGAGCTTCGAAACTTTGTCCACTACTTATTTTTTTTATCACAGGCAGTAACTATCACTATTTAGTATCTCAAGTGGTCATAGGCATTTCAAGCATCATAACACACAGCAAGACGTAGGTGAACTCAATGTACCGTATTTTGCAGAGTTGATGCCAGATGTGTAACCAATTGTTCTTTTACAACCCTGTTAATGTTGGCAAATTTAATCAATAGTAAAATTAGGTCAAAGCAGAATCAAAAAATCATTAAAGGTATCCAAGAGAAAAGTCATGCTAATAAATTAGTAAGATAATTACACTGACAATGTTAGAAAGAGGATTTTTTAAAAATGCTCAGAATGTATAATCAAGGAATGCTAAGGTCAAGAATAAAATATATGAGAACAATGCCCACAAAACAAAGTTAAATGTGGGCAGTTAACATAAAGAATAGCTAGACTTCATGGCATTAATTGTAAGGAAAAAAAGAGAATTTCTACAGATTGAACTCACACTTTATACTTTGATCAGTTATCAAAGAGTTTCCATAGGGGAAACAAAAGTAAAATAGAAATGTAGTTTTTACTGTTTTAATTTTGAATATGTTTTAATTGTTGTCTATTTATTTATTGTGTGCTATTACTTACTTATTTAATGCATTTCATTTTGAGCTTCTGAGGCTAAAGTAAAGCACAAAGTTTGAACTGAACAGAATAGAATACAACAGAACACAACACGACAGGACAGGACAGAACAGAACAGAATACAATAACATTTAACTGTTTTTTGTTGCTAATTGGAGTTTAACATAGTTGAAACATGGAACATAGAGAGCTAGTAATTATTGACATAGATGTTATATATTATAACCTCTTTTTAAGTATTGAAGTTGATAGCCTTTGAATATACTTAAGGATTTTGTGCAGAAGGTATTCAGCAAAAGCTCATGTGAGCCTTTCTCACTTGAGATCTGTGGAAGTTTCCAACATCTAGAGACTAGAACCTTAGTCATATAAAAGCTATGATGACATCAAAGATGGCTAGCAAGCATGGCTTCTGGCTAAAAGGTCTACTACACAGGATACCCTCTCATTACCCATCTGGTAACATATTCTCCACAATATTGGGACACTGAAGTAGGTAGAATTCTTACATAATAATGAATGGCTCTCATCCTCATTATAGTCACACAAAACAGAGTTCTTGAAATTCATATTACCTTAAATCAGTCTTTATGGAATGGCTTTATGGAATAGCTCCTTTCTATATTATTGCCATAAGTAATTCACAAATTTTAGCATAAATGTGAGTGAAGACTATAGGTCTTCACTATAGTATTTTCTACTATACTATAGTATTTTCGTACTGTGAATAATGTTGTAGTATTCACTGTCAACTTGATAGACTCCAGAACCACTTGGAAGGTGAACTTCTGGGGGAGCTTGTAAGGTACTTATTGATTATTTTAGTTAAATGTTTAAGGATGAAGATCTGCCTATTGTGGGTGGCACCACTCCTTGGCTGGATCATGAAATGCATAAATACAGAAAGAAGTTGAACAGCAACATACGTTCATTGCTGTTTTCTGATTATACATATGATATGCTTTAAGCTATTACAGCTTTGAGTTCTCCCATAGTAAACAGTAGCTGTGAAATATGCTTCAGAAAAAAATAGGTATCCCTCACTGTGTTATTATCATGAGAGAAAATGAAATCAAGACAAATATCAAAGGTCTGCAGATATCTTTAAAGCTGACAACTTTCCATCTAAACATGGGCTCCTCTTAGCTGTTTTGTATTTGTTTCACATTTCTTATTTAGCAAATATCCATAGTCTTAGTAACCTAAATTTCTGCATTATTCTTTTACTTCCAAATTTCAGAGACCTGGAAGAGATTTATGGAGCTCTCATCAAAATTTGTGTTTGCTATGAAGGATCTATGATTTAGTTCATCTCTTGCCTTTTCTGGCATATAGCTGCACACTAAATTCTTTGGGTTTTTTTAGTCATATCACCCCAACTTCCTTAACAGGTCATTCCTATGACTTTGACCATTCTGGCTCCCATGAATAAGAGTTCTCAGAAGATTTAAAAAAAACTTGGTATTTATGTTAGAATGCTAGATAAAATATTTCCAAGATATTAGATATGTACTCACTGATAAGTAGATATTAGTCCAGAAACATAGAATACCCAAGATACAACTTGCAAAACACAAGAAAATCAAGAAGAAGGAAGAACAATGGGTGGATAATTCATTCCTCCTTAGAATAGGGGACAAAAATACCCATGAAAGGAGTTACAGAGAAAAAATTTGGAGCTAAGACAAAAGGATGGACTATCCAGAGACTACCCCACCTGGGGATCTATCCCGTAATCATCCACCAAACCCAGACAGTATTACATATGCCAGAAAGATTTTGATGAAGAGACCCTGGTATAGCTGTCTCATATGAGGCTATGCCAATGCCTGGATCCACAGAAGTGGATGCTCACAGTCATCTATAAGATGGAACACAGGGCCCCCAATGGAGAAGCTAGAGAAAGCACCCAAGGAGCTGAAGGGGTCTGCAACCATATAGGTGGGAAAACAATATGAACTAACCAGTACCCCCAGAACTCGTATCTCTAGCTGCATATGTAGCAGAAGATGGCCTAGTTGGCCATCACTGGAGAGGCCCCTTAGTATTGTAAACGTTATATGCCCCAGTACAGGGAAATGCCAGGGCCAAGAAGCAGAAGTGGGTGGTTAGGGGAGCAGGGTGGAGGGAGGGTATAGGGAACTTTCGGGATAGCATTTGAAATGTATATAAAGAAAATATCTAAGAAAAGATAGGATTTGAGAAAAAATACTTTCAAGAAATTGTTTCCAAATCCATAAGCATCTTTAATGTCCCTTTTACCATATGAAGTAATCAATTCATGAGTTCAGTGGGTAAGGATATGGACATCTCTTGATGTCAGGAAAATTTACTTACCATATCCACTGATAAGAACTTAGCATATTTAAAGAAAATGGATTGAAAGTAAGCAGACTTGTTTGTAAATTATAATGTTCTGGGAACTGCAGTCTTCTTACAAATATCACTTAGAACATCAATAAAGTATACAGTATATTTAGAGATTGTTTTGTTCAAATACAAAATTTCTCAAATCACAGTGAGAAATTTAGCACATATCATGTACCCTTAGTATGGCAAAAACATATATCAGCCATAGATTGACTGGTCTGTATCTGAGCTTCCTTTTCTGTACCATGTTCCTCAAGGATCTGGCAGAAAGTCAGATTTCTCATATAGTCCCAGAGGAGCAGGAAAGCATTTGATCTCAGTGTCTTCTTTTGCTCAGTACTTCAGGATGGAAGACTGTTACAAAGAAAATATCCATGATCACTGTACCAAAAGCAAGCTATTGCACCGTGACTACTTCTTACCATGGAACTAAATTATACACCATGTTTTGTATTCATTCTTCCCCTGCAGACTTGTTTATTTTCAGTCTTTAGCCTTATATATACATAATCTTATTTTCCATTTGGACTAAATTTAAGTGTTCTGTGCTCAGAACAAATGGTTATATCTTTTACTTTCCATCTGTGCTTCTTCCTAAAAGATGAATACATTAGTTGAAATTGCAGAATACAATACAAAATATTTTTAGTTAGTATAATGGCTAAAGATGCAATTGTGTACACTCTTTTTTAGAATACCTATCATTTAAGCTAATTTCTCCCTCTTTATAAAAGATAGCAATAAGAAATTATTAAACTAGAGCTCTACTTTATAAACTCACAGTAAATATCAAAAGTAAGTACTTAATTTATTTTTTTTAAAAAAGGATTTATTTATTTATTATATATACAGAGTTTTGCCATCATGTGCACTTGCACACCAGAAGAGGACATTGGATCCCATTACAGATGTTTGTGAGCTACCATGTGAGTGATGGGAGTTGAGCTCAGGACCTATGAAAGAGCAGCTAGTGCTCTTAATCTCTGAGCCATCTCTCCAGTCCCGAGTGCTTAATTTCATAAAGCTACGTTCAGCATCATTTCCTGAAACATTTGGAAAACTAGTCTGTAAATTGAATAATGACCTCCAGATACTAAATACTATCTTGGTGCTGTTATCTTTCTTGCTTAATAAATAAACCTTATTAATCTACAATTACAAATCTTCCTTCAGGAAGACATGAAAATCTATGAAAACCTATTACTGTAGGGACTTCAACACACACACACACACAGAGAAAGAGAGAGAGAGAAAGAGAGAGCAAGAGAGAGAGAGAGAGAGAGAGAGAGAGAGAGAGGGAGAGAGAGAAATGGAGTCATTCTATTAAAAAGCAAAGATGCCCCTGCAAGCTAATGTTACAGTGAATCTACCATTGATGACCACTAAGACATAATTTATAGCCAACTGAAAGTCTTTATTCTGGCAAACTGTGACTATATTAATATATTTGTGAGCCATTTAGATCAAGATTTTGAAAGGTAAATCTCAAATCTTGATATCTTGCTTTGTAGCTTCAGAGGAATTTTTGTACAAGCAAGCAGTTTAACAGAAGTTAAGGCATGTCAGGTAGGCATCTTAACCTCTGCTTTCTAGAATAGAATTTGGTAATTTTCTACAGGATTCACCATCACGTGGATTAGATTAAGGTTAGACCTGAAATGGCCTCAACAAGAGGAGCAACCTTGCACAATCTGCCTTGTCACAGGCTAACACACAGAAAACCTATTGCCAGGTATGAGTTACTTCTTTTGGAGTTATTGGTCTCTGAAGTCTCATAGAACCCCGGACATGCAGGCTTGCTCTCAATTTTCCTCAAGAGCTTGCAAGTAAGATCCTATTGCTGGAGTCACCATATGTTTGAGTCATATAAGATGATAGAATTATGTTGCTATAGACTTGGAAGCATTATCTCTACTGGCTAACTCTCACAGTTCTCGAAGGTGTTGTGCTAGCTACTAAAAGATTAAAGATCAATCATATGCAGCATCAACCCTTTGAGCTGAAATGATGACTGGCCTAGAATGACATGTTCACTGGCACAATGAAGAAATGAACATCATGGTAGTATGGCTGGACAGGTCACAGGCTCTAAAGGAGCACCTATTACTATTATGCTATTAAATTGACACATTAAACTGACTCCTATGGTCTGTTGTACTCAGATCAATGCATTTCTCCTCAGTAAAATTAATCAATGAAACTTCTATTTATAGTAGGTAGTGATGAAAAACGTGACCTACAATGAACCAATGTGTAGAGTAAGGGACTGTTGAATGGTGAGCCTTAAAGCAAACTATGAACCCTATTCCAAGGCTCAGGAACCACTCTGGAATAGGATTTGGAAAATATATAAGAAATAGAAGAAACAGATGACTACAATGAGATATGGTCTTCTGAACACAGCAGGGCAGATGCACATACAAATCTCAGAGATTGACACAAAATGTAGAAACTTGAGCCAAGCCCGTTCCAGACCAGGGTCCAGCAAGGAAACAGTGGTCCCACTCAAAGCTGTTAAGCTATTGGCAACTGTCAGCTGCTGGAAGAAGGAGAGAAAGTTTAACCTTTTGTAAGTCAGCAACTCTCCAATGGTAGACAAGACATTCAAGAATATTTGGGTAGCTCAGCTTGATTTTGAATAAAGTAAAAGAAAATAAAATGTCACAAAATTGAGGAAGTAGGGAAGGGATGAATTATTTAAGAGTTGGTGGAAGACGATAAATAAAATCAAAAGATATAATATTCTCAGCAAACTAAAAAATATAGATTTAAAGAGGAATCAAATGTGTGTGTGTGTGTGTGTGTGTGTGTGTGTGTGTGTCTGTGTGTATATAAGATAAAAAAAATCAAGTTACAAAAATAGGTTGTAGCTCATGAAATAGCGTTTTCCATTTGGACAGGTTATTTGTGAAGGTACATAGAACAATAACCAATAACTCTATCACAAATAGAATGGCTTTTACCTACAAGAGCGATGTGTCTTTTGTATATCTTTACCTAAATTGTCTTTAGCTTTTTATCACTGAGTGATCTTAGCTGTTTTTATTCTGAGAGAATGATGTTAACTTATAATTATCACAGACTTCTGTATTCCATGCTGGGAGATTGGAATAGAGTTGGTTCTGATAGGGAACAAAAATATATTAATAAGAAACTTCTCCCAGATGATTATGACACAGCTGGAAGAGGTACCAGAAAGCAGGATCCCATTATAGTCATCTTAGAGTCTACTCAGCGTGATTACAAAAATAGGCATCACATTTATTTACAACTCAATTTATGGATCCAGGTCAGTTATAGGACCTAGATATCTCATGCAATCTCTACAGCACTCTGTAAGATTTGCTTAAGTGCTTGGCCTCCCAAAGGAACCTTTTTCAGATAATATCTTATTGGAAGTACTGTTTCTTCAACTTTATCTTCTCCATTGATCTCAGATTCATTATGTATAAAGATCTTATTTAGAATGCTCTGTTTTGTTACACTACATAGAATCTGATTTTAAGAAAACATAATCTTCTTAAGATTCTGAGCCCTTTTCTCCCATATAGCTTATGTATTGTAGAGCTTCTACAGGTATGGAATGGAAATGTAGTTAGTATTTACCAAATGTTTCTTGTGTGAGGGGAGAGAGTGTATTGGAGGTGGTGGGTGGTGACAGTTCACTAATTATATGGGGAGGAAGTTTAAAAATATTTTATTTACTTAATTTTCAGTTTCTTCTAGAGAATCCATGTTTTTTTCTCACATCACTTTAGAAAAAAGGAAGCCAATTATATCTCAGAAAACGATTCAAAGGTAATATGCATGTAGTATACCATAATCCTTTTATGGAGAATATATCATTGTTAGTCCAGTGTTACAAAAGGATATTTTATTAGGATTTGTGATATTGACAAATTTTACATAAAAATGTGAACCTGTTACTCTTTCTTACTGACTGTAGCTTTAGTGAATCAATACAGGATGTGGAACCAACAGGCCTCTGTATTGTGACTTTTAACTTCCTTTCATCTTCCTTTCATCTTCC
Source organism: Mus musculus (assembly GCF_000001635.26). Lineage (NCBI taxonomy): Eukaryota > Metazoa > Chordata > Mammalia > Rodentia > Muridae > Mus > Mus musculus. The sequence continues at coordinate 62,752,181 of NC_000074.6, forward strand.
TTTTCTTTCTTCTTTACATTCTTTGTTTATTTCTTGATGCAGACAAACATGTGCAAATGCATGCATCTGTTTAGATAGTAGAAGAAAATAATTATATAAATAAATTACACTAAGTAAAAGAAGGATAGGTGTTTGGACTTCCTAAAGTCTCTTAAATATCTTTCCAGTAACAAGCACAATCTAGGTTCTTCCTTAGCTCTAGGATCTAGTGCAGAAACAAAGAAATCATAGTCTAGAATAAGCTTAATTCCTTTGCAAGTTCAATTAAGCCAAATTATGAAAGAAAGGAATGTAATCTTCTTTAGTAAGAGCTATCCTGTCTCTGAGCATGTTATTCTAGAGTAAGAACAGATGGAAGGAGAAAGCACCACTGTCCTTTGTTCAAACATTAGAAATGGTAACAAACAAACAACTTGAAAAATACTGAGGGTCCTAAACTACAAAACAATTAGAAGGAAACATGCAGTTTTATATAGCTAAGCTGAATCACAATTTGAAATCAATTCAGAACGAATGGTTGGCTTGTATCTTAAATCTGTTATGCAAGTCAGTCCTTCCAAAACTTAAACAAAACCCACTAATTTACATTTTCTGGAATAAGAGTCACTTAAATATTCAACGGAGATCTTTTTCAGTAACTACAAAGAAAAAGTATAATTCCTGTACTGGGAGGCAGCACAACTGCAGGCCTGTCTAGCATGCAACCATGTGAAGCTCTCAGGGTTAGACCTCCAGGTTCACAAAAGGAAATTAAAAAAAAAATCGGTATTGGTAATCTCTGTATACTAAATATTTAACAGTTCCCAGAGTAGTGAGCTGTGTCTGAATTAAATTGAAACCTGGTATGAGTGTGACCTTTCCTATCACATTTTATCATTCGACTATCCTTAGTGAGATTTCTCTGATGTGCCTACACCTTTCAAACTGCAGAGGGAGGGAGCGAAAAACTCACAGAAAAGGTCACAGTACTGCCCAGTATGCAGCCTCAATTTCAAGGGAATATGAAATTCAAGCACTGAGTGGCTCTGGACAGCTTCCACGAAACTGTCAGTAGAAAGCAGGGACTTTAATGATCACAGGCTTCTCTGTTCAATTGAGTGTGACTAGATGAAGCAAGAATTCACACCGAGTCCCTGTGGTGAATTGTCTACTGATTGAGACGTAGCTCAGTGAGACGAAAGTGGTCTCCAGGGATTACAGATCTTTTGAGAAGGCAGAACCTGCTGAGGCTTGGCACCAAATTTCAGGCTGCTGTAGTACAGAATGCCAGCACAGTACGCCATGAGAGGACTGATGCTCACGGACATTCTTGCTTGTCTAATAATCTTATTACTATAATGTACGGAATGACTTATTTCCCCAAATCTCAGTGAGATTGTCATACATGAGTCAACCTTATCATCTTAAGAAACACATTTTCTTTTCACTTAGATTTCTAATAATACATATAACCTTAGTCAACACAAGTCAACTTCATTTGAAATAGAGAAATGATATAAAGAAGGATAGGGAGATGATGTGGCACGTAAGGGTTTTGTCACCACTACAGATGACCTACATTTGATCCCTGTGACCCACATTGCAGAAGGAGAAACTCAATATCTGCAGGTCATCTTCACATATATACCATGGCATCCTTCTCAAACAAACAAACAAACAAACAAATACATATAAGAAAATTTTCTAAAACTGAAGGGAACAGCAATTTTTAACTCACATTTGTTCATATTATTATTTAAATAAAAATAAAATATACTTTTACTGGCTAGTTTTGTGTCAACTTGACACAGGCTGGAGTTATCACAGAGAAAGGAGATTCAGTTGGGAAAATGCCTCCACAAGATCCAGCTATAAGGCATTTTCTCAATTAGTGATCAAGAAGGGAGGTCCCATTGTGGGTGGGACCATCTCTGGGTTGGTAGTCTTGGGTTCTATAAGAGAGCAGGCTGAGCAAGCCAGTGGAAGAAAGCCAGCAAAGAACATCTCTCCATAGCCTCTGCATCAGCTCCTGCTTCCTGACCTGCTTGAGTTCTAGTCCTGATTTCCTTTAGAGATGAACAGCAATGTGGAAATGTAAGCTGAATAAGCCCTTTCCTCTCCAACTTGCTTCTTGGTCATGATGTTTGTGCAGGAATAGAAACCCTGACTAAGACAATACTTTAATGTGAGTTCTAAAATTTTGATTCAAAATAGTGCATGGATGCTTGTGCTTAAGATAAGAGGCCCTTTCGTCTAATCCACACAAGGCAAGGAAGCTGAGAATTGGAAGACATTTTACATAACAAGCATATTGAAAATCATGATCCTAGTGTCATTTCTGTGACTTCAGGGCGTTTTAATCACTGTGCCATCCGAAAATAATTGGTTATTCTAAAAGTAAGTCCACAAACCTATTATTTCTTCCAAAATGACCTGGTATATGACCACCTGACCAACGCATTACGGTTCCATGAAACTTAATAAAAATACATAATTTATAAAGAGGTTTCATGGAGTCAAATACTCAAACCCCAGTGTCCTCAGCCTTGGAGATCTGATTCACACTAAGAAGCACTTTAGCCAACATGTTGTCATGGAAAAGTCTGAGAGCTACTGGTGCATGCAAGGTAGCCATACATCCCTTAGCCAGGTACTTTGTTCTGACAGAATCAGAAGCAGCCCAACAATTCTGAAAGGAAGTTGTTCTTGAGAGAGTGCAAACTACTGTTGTACTGACTCTACACACCAACTAGAGAAAAGGCTCTCCTTTACACTTGACCTTCCTACTAATGAACAAGTGAGAACTTATGATTCACTTAAATATCTTTTATGTCTTTAAATGAATTTCTATAATTGCTCCCATATTGGTGTTTCTTTCAGCAGATTTGTACCTATATAATACATTCTCTTTTTGTTTATCTTTAAAATTCCATTATTATCTCACCTTTTTCTTTTTTTGATTTGCTGAAATGCAGGTATCAATGTATACTGCATTTCAATTTTTAAATGCCCAATGAATTCATGATATTTTTTCTGGCATCTTGGATAACAGCTATAATGCCATTTTCCATTAAAAGTAACAGTAATAAAAGTGGTGTTCTGATCCTGTCTTCAAAGGAAATATCTAACTGTTGTTATAAGTGTACAAGAAATACAATTTTTCAGTTAAATTTAGTTCCTGTTATCTTCCAGTACATTCAAAGTTAGTATCATCAATGCCTTTCTGGTCTGCTTTTGTTGTTTTTAAAATGTCTCAGCTGGATTGCTTTGATGCTTAGGGGAAACTTAATAAAGCCATTTCATTCAGTTCAAGTTTTAAACATCACTAATTTTGGAAATAACAAAGCAGGACAACATATTATTAGTATTCCTCTGCCTTTGCTGAAGATGGCACCTAATTGAAGTTAACTAATTTCTCCACTCAGTCTTCTTTCTCCATGTTCTCCAAAGGAAACACACACTCTCTCTCTCTTTGTACTTTCTTGCTTTCCAGGGGGAATAAGATTTCTAATACTAAACATTAGCTACCGAATTTATTTCTATGGAAAGGAGTAAAACGGCACGACCTGTAATAATTTGTAAGTAGTACATTTTCTTTAGCTTTGGAGAACATGCGAACATGAGTGACCTATGGGCAGCAGCAGCCTGTAAGCCAGCGAAGGAGGTGGCCAGAAGTCTGCAGTTACCTTGGAATCTGTAACTACTTTGTAGTTCACCTATCTGGTGACTAAACATTTCCCTGCATAGTAATTTTCTACAAAATACTCAACAAAGTAGTTCACATCTTCAGGCTTGCCAGCGTTCAGAAATCTTCCTTATCCTAAAGCTTTTCCTTGACTCATTAGCATTCTTGAAATTTTTTTTTGTGATTCCAATATAACAAAAACCAAACACAAACTAGCAAACAAAACATTGTCTTCATACAGTTATGGAGGCTAGATTTTTCAATATTTAGTTGTCAAGATTATTTGTGTCTGGTGAAGTACCAGTTTCTGGCTCACCATATTCTTTCTGTGTCTTCATATTACTTATGCTCAATGTGTAGAAAGATGGTGTGCAAGATGGAGGGAGAAGGGAAGGAAAGAAAGAATACTTTCTGGCCTCTCCTCCTATTCTTACAGACATTAATCCTACTGTATTAAGGACCTGCCCCATGATTTCATTTAAAGTTACTTTCCTCTGAAGACTGTACCTCCAAATACTATTACATTCAGATATCAGATTTTAACATGTGGGTTTTATGGAGACACAATTCAGCTTATAACTATCAACCCTCATATTCACCCAATACTCATGTTTGTTTGTTTGTTTTTCTGCACAATAATAGGTTTATTGTGTCCAAACACTTCCAGAACCTTAACTCAGGTTAGCATCAATCTCATGCCAGGTCACATGAAACCAGGCATTAGAATCAGATGTTTTCCTCAAACACAATGGCAGAAGAGGAATAAGCTAGCCATTCCTAATCCAAAAGGGTGTCATGAAACAATGGAAATAAAACAGGATGTTAGGTTCCCTGAATGTCCAAAACATAGCAAAAGTAGTTCCATTTGACTTTATGATTATTTTGAGAATGGTCCCCTCAATTTATCTTCTGCCAGACATTCAAAATGATCTTCCTTGCTTTGGGTTCTACTTTAACTTTTTTTCATTTATATATTTTTTTTCATCCTTAAATTCTTAGGCTAGTTAGCATCACTTTGTCTTGATGACAACAACATGGTAATAATTTCAGAATCTGCATGTATCAGATGGCTTATTTGTTTGATTTGGCTATTCTGGTTCCCTTGAAAACTTCCATGTAAAATTTATGAGCATTTTAGTTTTTGCCAGCAAGCCAAATGAAAATTAGTGAGAATAAACATGATTATGCACATCAGTTTCAGGAGGTCTTCACTTTCATCACAGAAAGCACCTGACTCATGGACAGAAGATACATTTTTATTAACTTTTCATGTTTTTAAAAAAGCTATAGTAATTTTGTAGTTGAAGTGTAGTCATACAGATGTTAATGCAATTGTGTAAAATCATTTTCAATCTTGAAATGCAGTTTGGTTTTCTTAGCATTAACTCTGTGCTCTATAACCTGACTGACTAGACCTATGAGAGACAATAGTTGTTAGTGTTATCATGGATTTCTTAAACTTCCCAAGCTTATAAAAAGTAATTTTATATTTTCTTTTGCAAACAATGTGATTTCATATACCTGAGGAAACTAATGAAACCAAAATGTACATGATGATATTCAACTGCATAGATATCTGTGTAACTTTATTTGGAAATCAGAATTTGGCTTTTCACCATTAATTCAGGAATGTAGCACACAATAATTAGCTTAGTGGCAGATCATATATACAACCATAATCCCGTAAGATTATAGTACAGCTGGAAATTTATAACTACTGATGATATAACTGTTGTAATATTGTAGCACCACATTTCAAACAAAATAACTGAATTGCTAGCCATAAGAAAATATGGAAAAAAGCATATTAGAAAGTAGAATTTTCTATTCTATACATATAAAAACTTCTGAAAAATACACACCAACACATAAACATCTACAATGTTTGATAAATAAGCTTAGTCTGGACATAGCAGGTAAGATTATGTAAAAGACCTCAATTTTATACAATTAAAAATCATCTAACAGCATGTTGTAGCATAATTATAATTGTAATTTATTAACAGATACATTTTGGTACATGCCCATTTTCAGGTTGAGGTGGAACATTTTATATTCCTTTTATTGAAAACCAGAAAACATATAGGGCTGACATGTATCTGAGAACATTAAGATGCATAAGTGGCTGCATCTCTCATCCGTTGAGTAAGGAAGAATGTACGGCTTTGCTTTGGTGAGTTAAAATGTGTTTGAATTTGTAGATTAAATACTGCTTATATTTGAAATATATTTTGAGCTAAATTTTTATATGAATCAGTATGAACTTTTCATGTCCTATTGGAGACTTCTTTGCCTGTGGTTTGTTTGGTTTTTGTTTTTTGGTTTAGGATTATTTGATCAGGAATTCTATTTTCTTGTTTGTCATGCTCATTTTCTATTTGTTTCCTCTTTCTGGTCCCAGATGTTTGAGTCTCCCTGGCAGTATTTCCATCTTGCCCAACCCATCTAGTGTTAGAGCCATACAGGTATTCAGAGATTTGCCTTACAATCACTTTCATTTATATGAGATTGGTAATAATGTTGACTTTTCATTCTTGATATTGATCGTGATTTTAATTAAATGAGTTTACTTTCATTTTGGTTGGCCAGTTTGTAAAGATATTCTATAGCTTGAAGGTTTACTATGCTTAAATTGAGAATGCTTAGAGGATTTTTCTTTTTATTGGTTCCTCTTGCTCTATTAATTTAATCATTCTATCCGTATTTCAGATATTTGAAGAATGCCTCATCCTTCTTTATGACATGCCATACCAAAAGCATATTTTAAATGGTTAACTTCTCTCTAAGTTTTCTATCTCCATAGGTAAATTATTTAAAGGAAAACTATGCTTAGCTTGTCACTTATTTTTAATGAAAGTTTTCAAGTAACTTTCTATTTATTAATAATCATATTACTACTTTATCAATTATCAATCACCTTTCCTTTTTTCCAAAACAACACCATGAACATCATATTTTGTGATCTTTTATATTCACTATGTAGAGAACATGAACACAGGATAGGTCCTAGGTTTATATGCACTCCGTATAATGTTCAGGACCAAATGATCAGTAAAAACTAACTTGCTACATTAGCTAAACTCAATGATTCCTTTTTATCAAATTATCTTTGAAGTCTGGACTACATATCTTCAAAAATGATTGCGAGAATTTTAAAAATACAGTGATAAAAGCAATGGTATGCTATTGTGTTTCAAAATGTACATGAAATTTGAACACAAATTCCCCATTCTTCAGGCAAATTTACTGTGAAATAGTTTATTAAAAAAAAAAAAACCACCTACAGTGTTCTGATCCACACAAGCCTCACAGTAAGAGTGTATACCTAGAAGAAACTAACAGTATTTTAAAATGAGATCTATAATAGATATTAGTATTTAGAACTGAATGCTGCTTTGTATCATCTCACCACTAGGAATTTTAAGATCATTGCCATTACTAATGTGTAAATTAGAAAACAATAAAGTATTACATATCTATAAAATAAATATATGGGTATTTGTATAAAGCTATAAAATTGGCATTGTGAATATGTTCATAGAATTAAAAATAAGCATCTTAAAAGTATTGTATATTAAATATACAGATGAAAATTCCAGCAGACTTGAATTATATATATGCCCTAATGTTTAAGGGAAAGGTAGCAATATGAGAACAGTGTCCTCAAACCTTGGTATACTTTGTCGCCTTCTTGATATTTCTGTACTGTTTACCTGGAAGGTAACTTTTATCTAGGGAGATTGGGACAAGAAATACCTCATATTTCAGATATTTTCTATTTTGTAGAATTTGCACACTCATTAATCTACTCTATTTTAAGAGTAGAATCTAAGTCAGAACTCAATTAGTTTGATCAAAGTTCTATTCAATATATTTACTACAATTAGGGATATGAAGCAATAAGGTCAAGGGAAATTTTCAATTGTGATATCATTTCATAAAACTTCACATCTTAGTGAATTTTGTATTTGAGATTTTTTGGAATGAGATTTTAACCTTTGTCATTTCACATAATTTGTGTATTCTGCTTTTATTTAAGAATATTTACAGAGATAATTTAGCAAATATATTTTATTTTATTGAAATTGTGTTTTATAATTTATTCATGTCTGTGTATGTGTCTTGTGTGTATGTACACATGTAGGTGGGGGTCTATGGAATGTAGGAGACAGCATCAGATCTCCTGGACAGCTCGAGTTATTGGTGTTCTTGCCTTCTCCAGCATGGGTTCTAGGAACAAAATTTCTGTCCTGTAACAATAGCAAGCATTCCAGCAGTAATAAGTGTGTTTTCAATTATTTAATGATTTATTAATTTTGTTATGCTGAACATGAAAACATAAATACATTTCTACACTAGATATTGTAAAGAATGTGACTCAAGTGACTAAAATAAGTACCAGAATATTTTATTATATTATTTCTTACTTATTTTTAAAATTGTGTAATTTTAGTTATTGTAATATCTCAATCTACATAATGAATTTCATTGTGGCATTCTACATACTTATATAATACATTTTAATACTATTCATCTTTACTGCCTTCACTCATCCCTTTCCTGTTCTCATTGTTGTTCGTCGTCTTTGTAACTAGTCCCACTTCTTGATTTTATTCTCCCCTATTTACAAAATAGGTACCTTATTAGAGGCTACAGCACTGAAATAAAATTTCATCTCTTTGACCACTATTCTCAGGAGTAGGTTCTTGTGAGCTGGTCCCATCTCCATGACATGATGCTGACTGGCTGGCTCAACCTTGCACAGATTTTCCTTACATAAAGGTAGCTGCTGTGAGTTCAAGAGTACACAACCATATAATGGCCTGACGTGTGGTTTCTAACAAATCCCTCCCTGCATTTCTTGTTTTTTTTCTCACCCCTTCTTCCAACATAGCCCTTGAGTCTTGTGATGGGTGCAAGTATACCACTGTTAGCCTAGACAGTACTTACTCACATTACTTTGACCAGTTAAGACTGTGGCAGCTGCTGACAGCAAAAATAACCTTGACAAAAGCTGAGAATAACAAGGAAATTTGGGCATAGAAAAGTACTTAGTACCTTTATTTGCTTTAAATTGAATAACTACTTTCCTCAGGATAGGTTAGCTACAATTCTGACTTGCAGAGTTCATTCATTAATGTCAATGGTTTCCTAAAAATGCTTCTCCAGGACTTTCCTCTCCTCCCCTCACTCATTCTGTTTCCTTTCTTCTCTGCCTCTTTTCTCATCTACTTTCTCCCTCCTATTATCCTTTTAAAAAAAATTAGATACTCTCTTCATTTACATTTCAAATGCTATACCCAAAGCCCCCTCTACCCTCCCCCTGCCCTGCTCTACAACACACTCACTTCTGCTTCCTGGACCTGGCATTTCCCTGTACTGGGGTGTATGATCTTCACAAGACCAAGGGCCTCTCCTCCCATTGATGGCCTATTATCTTCTTTATGACTTCTTTTATTTTTTTTTCCTCCAAGGTCCTATCTTCTGTCAAATTTAAACAAACAAACAGCAGCAGCAACAACAACAACAACAACAACAACACCAGAGCATAAAATAGAAGAGATAAAATAAATGTTTATAGTTGAATATCTGACATATCTGAATATTGTATAATTTAAATATATAATTTTTTTTTTACATTTCCTACTTTGAATCACAGTGATGACGGTTAAAGACTGGGTAACTGCTACATGTCTAGGCAGCCATTTTATGCTGTTATTACTGTTACAGAGAAACTTTCTCATGTGTTGTAACTACTGTTGCTATGAAACTTTCTCAAGCCCTAGTAGATTGCATATTTTGTTATGTTCTGCTCTTCTGTGTTCTTGAAATCAGTCACAATAGAGGTCAATTAGACCTACTTTGTATAGTTAGCCACAATAATCTTGGACCTGATTTAACACTAGGAATCCCTTCCTGCACCTGTGTATGAGCTTTAATGGTTTTTGCCTCAATAAACTGTCCCTGGATGGACCCCAACATAATAGCAACACCTGCACCAATATAAAAAGCTATTTGGAATAAGACATCCATTTTGAGTAGGGGATGAGTAAGGTTTTAAGTACCTGAGATCTGCCTGGGAATTGACATCCTACTTGGAAAAGAGACATGGGTACTGACATCCTGGTTGGCAATTTGGGAAATGAGTGATAGGCAAGTCAAATTGTTCAACAATTGAAACACTGAACCATTGAGGACAGGGTTAGAGAACAACAAAGACAGGTTCCTAAGGAAGCCCCCGGCCCCTAAATTCTGATTGATGGAATAACTTAGCATAGATATTTGTGCATTTCAGGCTTAAAAGCTCTGTAGGATTCTGGCTCAGGATCTCTACCAGTTCTGAAGTCTGCTCTGTGGCCCTGATTGATCGGTCCTGGAGCAAATGCTCAATAAACACTCAATAAAATCAGTGTTTGTGTGGTTTGAGGGGTGACTCCTGGTACTCAACAATGAATTACATATTATAAAAATTGTCAGGCTATAAATGAGCCTCTTTGCAGTGTTTACCATACCTACTTACCTAAAAGTTAAGACATTATTTTACCTTCAGATAATACCCTCTTGGTCAGTCCTGCAATTCCAGAGAATGTATATTTATTAACTCTCTCTGTTTCTTGGGAACTTTACTCAATCATCTCCTGTTCATATTTTTATATTTTCTCTTACTTATGTTTGAACTATCATACAGAAATTAAAGAGCCACCTAAATCTCTCATATCCCTCTCCAAAACTTACTACTACACAAGTGGTTTAGTCATTTTGCTGAAAAAGAAAATCATTGTGTTTAAGAAAAACACCATCATTTTCCAGAAAATAACAATTTTTCTTTAAAAATTTGCTACTCATTTAATATTCTTTGTGAGATTGTCAGTGCTATCTTCTTTTGCCTCAAACAAAATCACTAGTATCATCATTGAATAATTTTGTATGTTTGGGGTTTTATTTAGGGTTTCATTGTTGTGAAGAGATACCATGACCATGTCAACTCTTCTAAAGGCAAATATTTAATTGGGTCTGGCTTACGATTTCAGGACTTTTAGTCCATCATCATGGTGGAAAGTATGGTAGCATGTAAGCATACTTGGTGCTGAAAGAGCTGAGAGTTCTTGACCCACAGGTGGCAGGAGGGGATTGTTCTAGAACCTGCTTTCAATGATCCACCTGCCTCTGCCTTCTACATGCTGAGATTAAAGGCATGTGGCACCATCACCTGGCACTATGTTTTTCTCTAATTCACTTTTATAAGATCTTTATAAGCATAGTCACAGTGCCCCAAAAATCTAGATTAAAAATATGTGTAATAACATGCCAAAATTTGGATCAAAAGTCTGTTTCTTCCAGTCTTAAGATCTGGATGATAGGTATATACTTCATTTCTGGATTGTTGTTCATTCCACATATAGTCAAGCTGACAACTGAGAATAGGCATCACAGTTATTAGTTTATGGAGACAAACTATGTTGCTCTGGGTGTCCTGGAACTTGGTTTATAGACCAGGGTCACCTCGAACTCTGAGATCCTCCTGCCACTGCCTCTCAAGTGCGAGGATTAAAGGTTGTGCCACCATACCCAATTGATCACTGACTTTTAATTTTTTTTTTTCCTTCCTGAACTCTCAAGACCATGCAAGGAAGTGCAAAAGACTTCAGTTTACTTCTTGAAATACCTTTGATCCTACTTATACATCATAATTCTACTATGTTATCCTGTTCACAAACAACCAATATATCCTCTTTGAACTATTATAATAGGTTACAAGTAGATCTGCTTCTAACTTTCCTCTCTTTTAATATCTTCACCAAAAGCTGGGCAGTGGTGGAGCACACCTTTAATCCCAGCACTTAGGAGGCAGAGGCAGGCAGATTTCTGAGTTCGAGGCCAGCCTGGTCTACAAAGTGAGTGCCAAGAGAGCCAAGGCTACACAGAGAAACCCTGTCTCAAACAAACAAACAAACAATCAATCAAACAAACAAACAAACAAAAAACTTCGCTCCTGGACATATATCCAAAAGATGTTCCAACTGTTAAGAAGGACACATGCTCCCCTATGTTCATAGCAGCCTTATTTATAATAGACTGAAGCTGGAAAGAACCCAGATGCCCCTCAACAGAGGAATGGATACAGAAAATGTGGGTACATTCATACAATGGAGTACTACTCAGCTATTAAAAAGAATGAATTTATGAAATTCCTAGGCAAATGGATGGACCTGGAGGGCACTATCCTGAGTGAGGTAACCCAATCACAAAAGAACTCACATGATATGTACTCACTGATAAGTGGATATTAGCCCAGAAACTTATTTTTTCTTTAATATTTTTTATTACGTATTTTCCTCAATTACGTTTCCAATGTTATCCCAAAAGTCCACCCCCCCCACTTCCCTACCCACCCATTCCCATTTTTTGGCCCTGGCATTCCCCTGTACTGAGGCATATAAAGTTTGCACAACCAATGGGCCTCTCTTTCCACTGATGGTCAACTAGGCCATCTTTTGATACATATGCAGCTAGAGTCAAGAGCTCCGAGGTACTGGTTAGTTCATAATGTTGTACCTACAGGGTTGCAGATCTCTTTAGCTCCTTGGATACTTTCTCTAGCTCCTCCATTGGGGGCCCTGTGATCCATCCAATAGCTGACTGTGAGAATCCACTTCTGTGTTTGCCAGAAACTTATAATACCCAAGATACAAGATACAATTTGCAAAACACATGAAACTCAAGAAGAACGAAGACCAAAGTGTGGACACTTTGCCCCTTCTTAGAAATGGGAATAAAACATCCATGGAAGGAGTTACAGAGACAAAGTTTGGAACTGAGAGGAAAGAATGGACCATCTAGAGATTGCCATACCCGGGGATCCATCCCATAATCAACCTCCAAATGCTGACACCATTGCATACACTAGCAAGACTTTACTGAAAGGACCCTGATATAGCTGTTTCTTGTGAGGCTATTCCGGGGCCTAGCAAACACAGAAGTGGATGCTCACAATCAGCTATTGGATGGATCACAGGGCCCCCAATGGAAGAGCTAGAGAAAGTACCCAAGGAGCTAAAGGGGTCTGCAACCCTATAGGTGGAACAACAATATGAACTAACCAGTAACCCCTGGAGCTTGTGTCTCTAGCTGCATATGTATCAGAAGATGGCCTAGTCGGCCATCATTGGAAATAGAGGTCCATTGGTCTTGCAAGCTTTATATGCCTCAGTACAGGGGAACACCAGGGCCAAGAAGTGGGAGTGGGTGTGTAGGGGAGTGTTTGTGGGGGGTATAGGGACTTTTGGGATAACATTGGAAATGTAAATGAAGAAAATACCTATTTTTTAAAAAATGGTACAATAAAAATAAAAAAAGAAAAACTGAATGTTAAATATACAAATGTGGCCAAATTATAAATTATATTATATTCCTGAGTTTTGGATAAAGTTCGTATTTTTAATCTGACTTCCCAAACTCTCTTTGATTTATTTCATTATTTACTGTTATTTTTAAATCAAATTGAGCAAAATCTCATTAACATTTTTACAAGTACTATAACAGGAGCCAAAAACCCAACTCAAACCTATTGTGAAACCTTATGAATATATTGAAGTATGTCATATGTTAACTTTTCCCATTATCACATGCACACGCTAAGTAGGTGCTGATTTTACTGACTTCAGACTTGGTTGTTATGTCTGTGATTGCATATACTACAGATTAGCTGTTAAGTAGCATTAACATTTTCTTTGGGGAATGTAATAGTATAAAACTTGAAGTAATTTTCAGTGTGAGTTCTTTATAAAGCACTCTGATTGGCCCATAATATGGCAGAAGCCCAACAACAGTAATTGACTCATTGTTGAACTTTCTGAAATATTACTAGAAGTTCTGTTAGGTGCATGAAGCTGAATATTTTAGCTCACTGTAGTTGTTCGAAGTATTCCTTGGAGAAAATAACTGGTGTTTCTATGGAGAAAAGTCAAATTGTCTACCTATTGTATTCTGGTGTCTAGGCTTCTATCATTTGATGATCTTTCTCTTTCTTTCTTTCTTTCTTTCTTTCTTTCTTTCTTTCTTTCTTTCTTTCTTTCTTTCTTCCTTCCTTCCTTCCTCTCTCTCTCTCTCTCTCTCTCTCTCTCTCTCTCTCTCTCTCTCTCTCTCTCTCTCTCTTTCTTTCTCTCTCTCTTTCTTTCTTCCCCTCACACCTCTTTTTGAAGTGAGAAGATGATGTGGAAGAGACTAGTTTATGATATAATAATTTATGAAAGGCCAAGAAGCTTGTTGCTTTGTAAGAAACAGTTTGCCCAGGTGAACCTACCACAGCTTTGATACATTGATCTGCTAGGATTTCATGAAGAGAACATTAAAGTTATTTACTGACTTGCTCAACATTTCCCTTGTAAAGTTTTCCTGAAAGACACAACTATATAACACCGGCACAGATGGCCTATTATTGCAGTGTAAGTCATATTGACAGGTATACTCTAAGATCTCAGTCTCCCTGTTTTCATTATCCAGACATGACTGGTTAATAAAGAATTTGGAAAGAAAATTTGAAACCCAATTGATCTTGATGTTTTTCTCACTATTATAAGGTTTTTATTTGATTGTCACACATTTATGCCACTATATCAGTGCCAAATGCATCGACCATTCCTCATGGGTTTTGGAAATGGTTACTTTGGAGAGTGTACTATGACAGTACAGAAGAAATATATAAGAGAAGACTTGATGTAGACTTTGTGACTATTTTTTTAAAAGCCAACAGGGTCAAGATCAAACTTAGGGAACAAATAGTTCCCTACTATGATGAATTTTCAGAGCTAGATAAATTGTCACTAAAATACTTAATTTAACAAGTTCTGTGTATTATCCTTACGCAGTTGTAATATGTTTCATCAGAGAAGTCAATAAGAATAAAAATATAATATTATTCCAAAATGCCATGCACAGTTTCTAAAGGCCAATATCTTGTTTAAGGCTGCTCTTTTTAAATCTCTATATGTATACCCTTCAAAACTTCTGCGGTAAGTAAAACTATAGGATAACTGCAAACTTCCATGACCTTTGCCATTATCAGAACAATTAATGTTATTCTCATGTTTTATGTATTTAAAGTATTTTATAAGTAAATATGATTACATAATTAATGTGAGAAGATGCACTCACTGTTGGGTGAACCATTTCTTGGCTGGGATCCTGGCAAGTGGGATTAAACAAGAACTAGCATTCATTGATGTTTGTTTCCTGATTGTGGATGTGATGTGTCCAGCTACTTCAATCCCCTGCCTTCTCAAGTTCCCCATCTTAAACTGTAAACCAGAAAAAAACCATCACACGCCCAAGTTCCTTTTTGTCAGTATAGATTATCACAATAGGAAAGAAAGTAAGAAAAACAATGTTATATCAGTGGATAGGATGATTATTAAGAACTAACAGAACTTTATCTTCATTTGGTGTGAATCTGAACTATTCCTTACTCTATTTTATCATTATGATAGAACAAAAACTAGTTTTATGAGTTAATGTTTGCATATCACCTGCTTATGGGAATTTGTGTGAATAATAGTTAGCAAAGTTACTGTTCAGTTGAACAAGAGATACTATATACAATTGGTAAATATTTTCACCATTGAATCACCAGTGTTCATTAAGATCAATCTAGGCATCATTTACTACCAGTGATAGGTGCTATGTCCATTGATGGCTTCAGCTACTTGAACCTGACTAGGAGAGGTAAGAGAATGAATAAAGAGAGATATATAAACAAACAAAAATGGGAGTTGGGTGGTCTCTGCTCTCAGTTCAAGAAACTATAGTACCCTGGAAGTTTGTTCTATTTATTATATACAGTGGAATACACAGACAGGTTTATTGCACACAGTTAAACAATAAGGCAGGGTTATATGCACATAAACAAGGATGCAGGATTTGTGGAATATAGCTGATGAAGGTGAAAGGTTCAGATAATCTCAGTAAAAGAAGTATCTTTAAGGGAATAGTTTTTAGACAGAAATCCCTGGAAAGGGAAAATAATGGTGAATATTTTCTGTGCACAGTACTGATGAAAACAAGGGAAGGCTTGGCCACTTCTCTGTCACACTGGAAGAAGGCTTTGGCATTTATGTATTTATGGGTGTGAGAATATAAATTTGACATGACCATGACCATGTCAATGTGAGCAAAACCAAGGATTCACCCAGGCATTCATTCAGTTGGAGCTCTCCCTTTGGATAAAGCTATCATTGGCAGTCAGTATGAACAATATTATCGTAAAACTATGTCATTTTTAAAGTTTTATAGCAGGGTTCTCCCAAAGCAAGTAGTGAGATCAGGGTAATACCATGGTTAGATGTAACTGTCATCTTGACACATTCGAGATTTAGCTGAGATGATAGCCTCAAGCAGTTAATTTCCAAGATTGTGTTGATGTCTGAGCATGCCTGTGGGGATTGCCTTGATTCTTATGTTACAGAGAAGGTCCTGGACCACTGGAAGAAGCGTTGTCTCTAGGCACTCAGTCCTGAACTGCCAAAGATATATATAGGTGAGTACCAGTCAGTCTGGGAGCAAGACCTTAACAACTTCTGCTTAACAAATTATCCATGCTGTGCTCAAAAGTCCTTGAATTTTTTTTTGAAATCTTATGAATTTACACTTCCAATGTTGTCCCCTTTCCCTCTTTTCCCTCTGGAAGTCCCATATCCCACCACCCCCCACCCCCTGCTCCTATGAGAGAGCTCCTCCTCCCACCTACCTACTCCCACCTCACTACTCTGGCCTTCCCTATACTGGAGAATTGAGCCTTCACAGAACCAAAGGCTGCTCCTCTCATTGATTCCAGACAATGACATCCTCTGCTACATATGCAGCTGGAGTCATGGATCCCTACATGAGTACTCTTTGGTTGGTGGTTTAGTCCCTGGAACCTTTGGGGTGTCTGGTTGGTTGATATTGTTGTTCTTCCTGTGGGGTTGCTAGCCCCTTCAGCTCCTTCAGTCATTATTCTAACTCCTCCATTGGGGACTGCTGCGCAGTCCAATGGTGGGTTATATTCATCTTGCTTGGACATAAGAATCAGGCTTCTTTGGGGTGGGATATTCTCGCTAGTTTTATCAAACTCAGAGGAAAAATCTATTGCTGAATTTTCTCAGCAGGGCAGCAAGTTCTTTCTTGTCCGTGGATAGGAAGGGGTACCATCTTTCAGTGCCTACTACAAATGTAATTATGATTTTCATTGAATCTTTATATACTCATGGGGCATTAGGTAACTGGATGGAGTGTTCTGTTGATTTTTCAAAGGTGGAAAATCAAGTACATATACTCAATTAAAATGCTACAAAGTACCTATCATTGCATGGATGGTTGTTGAATGAACTATACTCATATATGTATATGTTTACACTGTGTGTAAAGGTCCATGCACTTGTGAAATATTTTGTCATCACAAAAATACAGTGTTTTGACAGATAAAACCCATGCAATCTCATTTTTGGTGCCTCCTTCCTGAACATTTTGTTTGGTCTCATTTTACCCTGGAAGTCTGTGAGTAGAAATAGGAATGATATTTTTCCCCCTCTAAGACAATCAATGGCTCAAGACCATTTATCCTTAGAGTTACTATTGCAGTGATGAAACACCAAAAGCAACATTGGGAATATAAACCATTAGGGCAGGTATCAACCACCCTGCGACAGGATTTATTAGTTAATTAATTTCAATTCAACACCATCCCACAGACACTTGCTCAACTCTATTCATAGCAGCTTTATTCATAATTGCAAGAAACTAAACAACCAAGGTTTTCCTAAACTGAAGAATGAATAAAGAATATGTGGTTCATTTATACAAGTGAATACTACTCAGCAATTAAAAACAAGGGCATCATGAATTTTTCAGACAAATGGATGGAACTAAAAAATATCATCCTGAATGAGGTAACCCAGACCCCAAAGGACATGCATGGTATATACTCATTTAAAAATGGATCTTAGCCATAAAGTACAAGATAATAATACTAGAATCAACAGACCCAAAGAAACCAAATAACAAGGAGGACATAAGGGAAGATGTTTGAATCTTGCTCAGAAGGTGAAACAAAATAGTTATGGCAACTGATGGGCAGAGGGTGCTGGGTGGAAAATGGGATGGCCAGGGAAGTTAGGGGGCAGTATCATTTATAGAGAGATCAGGTGGAAAAAAAGGGAGATTGGTGGGGAGACAGGGGAGGGCAATCTCTACGATGTTCCAGAGACCTAGGTTAGGGAGAGGCCCCACAATGTATAAGGGGGTGACCCTACTTGAGATTCTTGCACTGGAGGATATTGATCATGAAGTGGCTACTTCCTGTAGACAGACAGGGCCCCCAGTGGGAGGATAAGGACAGCAACCCACCCACAAAGTCTTCAACCCAAAATGTTTCCTGCCTACAAGATGTACTAAGACCAAATCCAGACACTGTTGTGGATGCCAATATGTCCTTGCTGACAGGAGCCTGATATATCTGTCTCTTGGGAGGCTCTGACCGTGCCTGACCTATCCAGATGTGGATGCTCTCAACCAACTGTTGGACTGAGCACAAGATCCCCAATGGAGGAGCTAGAGAAAGGACCCAAGGAGCTGAAGGAGCTTGCAGCCGCCCCAGTGTAAGGAATGCCAGGACAGGAAAGAGGGATAGGTGGGTTGGTGTGCTGGGGGAGTGAGGACGGTATTGGGGGGGGTGTGGAAGGGAAACCAGGAAATGGGATAACATTTGAAATGTAAATAAAGAAAGTGTCTAATAAAAAAAAATGTGCTGACACAAAGGTAGCACAGAGACTGAGGAAATGGACAACCAATGACTGCCCCAAATTGATACCCATCCTCTGGGAAAGAACTAGTCCCCGACCCTGGTAATGATACATTTGTTATACTTGCAGAAAGGAACCCAACATAGCGGTCCTTAAGGGGGTCATCGTAACAGCCAATGGAAAATCATGCAGAAACTCACGCCCAATCAGTAGGCAGAAATTCTTGTGAGTTTTAGAAAAGAGTTGAGAAGATTGAGGGACCCAAAGAGGACAGAGACTCCACTGGAAGACCAAGAGTCAACTAACCTGGACCCTTTGGGTCTCCCAAAGACTAAATCACCAACCAAAATGAGAACTCAGGCTGGACATAGATCCCCTGCACATGAACAGATGAGCAGCTTGGTCTTCATGCGGGTCCCCCAACCAACCAGAGTAGGAGCTGTCCCTGAGCCTGCTGCCTGCCTGTCAAACTGTGGATCCAGCACCACTAAATGGAAAGCTTTGTTTGCCCTCAGTAGGGGATGTGCCTAGTCCTGCATCAACTTGATGTGGCAGGGGTAGGGGCTTGGGGTGGGGGGATGGGGTGGGGCATGGGGAAGTGCGGATGCTAGTGGGGGTGGTTTAGGTGGGGTGGGATGGTATTGACAACTGGAGTGGAGTTTCCCATCCTCAAAAGAGAGGGGGCTAGGGAAATGAGGGAAAACTTGTGTGAAGGGGTCCTGGGAGGAGAGAATGGGCTGATATTGGGTTGTAAAGAGAATAAAAAAAAAAATAAATGAGTTTAATAAAAAATGGAAAACACTATTCTAGAAGTCATTTGGACCCCCATATAGCTTTGTTTTGACTATCATCTTAAAAATAATTATATGGTCAATAATTATTACAATTTTGTATATTCTCTTTAAAAGAGATCAACATAAAGCCCAAATAGAGGGTTAAAAAAAAAAAAAAGGATAGATCACACTTGGTGTTCTGAAAGCAGTGGTCCCTAATGTCAAACATATATAAAGAAAGGATTTTTAGATATAATGAGCTACTACTATTTGAAAGACTGAAAATTCAAAAACATAAGTTTGGGGTTTTGGGGGGGTATTTTTATTTTTTGGTTTGTTTGTTTGTTTGCTTGTTTTCTTTTTCACAACTTAGATTGTATTGGTCAAGGAGCAGAGTACATAGACATTTCAATTCTTAAAACATGTATCTAAGCTCTGAAGAGTCAAACATTGTGTTCACATAACCCAACTGAAGAGCCATGTGTTTTTTCCTTTTTGAATTTATTACAGTGATGTTCCTGTCTTGAACGTAATTCAAGCCTTTGAATGTGAACAAAATTTCTTGACACATGTATTGTAGAAACGTCTCTGATTTAGGGAAAGCTCAAGTAGTATGTTAAGAGAGTGGAAATAGATAGAGATTAGAAGGCCAGTTCGAGAAAGAAAGTACAAGCTGAATGCTACAAAAACCATGGATGAGAGAAAGCTGAAACACAGGCAGGGCCTTTCAAAGTAGCCCACATTGGTGTCAGAAGGACGGGTCCATGCAAGAGCTCAGTGGGATCTAAGTTGGCAATAAATAAACGATATGGGCCAGGAACTAAAGTATATGTATTAGTTACTAAGCACAATATGCCTGTTGAAAAACAGTGAGTGTGTATCCTAGGTGCTTTGTTATTATATAAACTGTTGTTATCATTAGATTAATTAAAAGTCACTGTCGAATTGGTTATAATCCTGAGAGTAACAGAGGCTAGTGAAATAGCTCTGAGCTATGTAGAAAGAAGGAAATGGCCTTGTTTTCTTGCTTTTGTTTTCTGGTAAGCAGTGTGATGGCTTTCCACTGCCCCTTTGTAACCAAATCACTGTAGGGAATGTCCACGCCTACTGTAACCCATTCTAGCTCCCAAATAACTGATACAGAGATGTGGTATTTTTATTAATATGCTTCAAGCCTGAGCTGGTAAGGGTTCAGGCCATTCTAACCCTATAAGGTTGTCTATTTCCCACTTGTATGATCCTTTGCCTTAAATCTGAGTCTGGCTTTGGCTGGCTCTGGTCCATGTGTTTCCTCAGGCCTCCTCTCTCATGGTGATCTCCTGGGAAATCTCCCTGTTCTCTCATGTGTTTTTTTCCATACCCTCCTCTCCTCATAGGCTGAATCAGCTCATTGTTGACCAATCTGAGTTAATGGAAAATATTTTTTTTATGTTATGTTGAGACAGGAGATACTTAACCATGCCACCATTCAGAAGGTAGAACTATGTCTGGACATAAAAGTCATCATGTGAATACACAGTGCATAAGACCAAGCCCCAACAAACCAGGATATGAAAAACCATTATACAAGTGCCTAGCAGAATGTGAACCTGTCAATTACAGGAGCTTTTTGTCCCTTTTCCAGTAACTACACAATGATTTTTGTACCTAGACTGGCTCCTTTGAGTTGTTGTTTGCATAGTGTATTAAATCTAGTACCACCTGTCCTAAATTTATCAATTTCGGTAATATTAATAGATTCTAATAGAAAATAGAAGGGCATGACATTAATGGTTTGCAAACAACACAAAAATCAGTAAGTAGTAATTTGAAAAGTAGAAGAATAGAATGAGGTGTGTCTAGGTATATAGTAGAGGCAGGAAATGTGAACACATCTTAGATTTTGGTATAAATGTGATTTTTCTCTGTATGCCCTGTAGTTCAGTGCTTTGATTTTAACTCACACAGCAAGAAAATGGATAATACCAAAGCTCTGTATGCTTTTGACCTGAAGCAGCTCCTCTCCGGAATTTCTAGAATGCAGTATTTACTAGGTGGTATTTAATGACATCAGATAAATGCCAGGAACACAGAGTAAGACACATTTCATTGTCTTAAAATTTCCAGGGTTCAGCTGGCAAGATGACACAACAGAAAAAAGGGCACTTGTTCTCAGATCTGACAATCTGAGTTCAAACCATAGCACGGACATCATAGGAGAAAGATGACTCCTACAAGCCATCCTCAGACCTCACCATGAGCACAGTGGTGTGCACCCTGTACACACTCAGATACTCTAAAATAAAATAAAATATAATATAATCCACAGTGTCTAGGAAAACTTTTAAATGCATTTGGATCATCTGTGGTAGCTTTCGAGCAAAATAATTCGAATTTCCCAGTGAATTCGTTATGATCTAAAGAGTTACTCAATTCTAGCCAACAGTATGAGGTAGAGGTGGTCTGAACAATGTCTGCCAGGTCCTAGCAGGCTTCCCCTGGTTCCTTTCCTACTAATGGAGCAGTCATATTTGAAATACAGTCCCCATGCTGTGCGAAGGTCAGTCAGCCAGAAAGAAAGTTGTTTGGTATTCTGGCTCACCTCCATCAGAGGATCCAGCTGACAAGCAGATGAACTCTGAGCCACAGAATCTAGAGAGGCCAAAGGTGACCCGGCCTCCGGCTTTTACCATCCCAGTTGATGTCAAGAGAGCTGTTTCTATCAAATCTTTCTTAAATGGCAGATTCATGAGCAAAATGAATGCCACACGTTAAGCTACAGAGTTCGCTGGTGTTTGTTACTAAGTAATGGCCCCTAGAATAGCCTTCTACAGGATGGTACAGGAGGTCTCTTTACACAAAATTATTTTCTGTTCATGCCTTTGGTAGAAGCATGCCACAGGATTTGGATCCTATTTAGGGAATATTAAATATTAAATATTCCCCCAAACACTTCAAGTCAGTATTGTGTTTGTTTGTTTCTTTTTAAATCTTGCTGAGTATTCTATAGATTATACATTTTAGTTTTTCAGGTGTTTCTCATGATTGTTATGTATTAGGATATTAAAGTGCTGCTTCCCCCAAAAGATCCCCACTTCTGTTCTACCAAACACATTCCCACACACCACACACTCCACACTAACAATTCAAACTAATCACAGCCTCCCTTGCTTTAGATAAGTCCTAATTAGTTGTGAATCAGTTTGCCTAACTTATGATTTCCTCCTTTAAAATAGTTTATTTATTTTTATTTTATGTGCACTGATATTTTGCCTGCATGTATCTGTGTGAGGAGACATACCTGGAACTCAACTTACAGACAGCTGTGAGTCGCCACATGAATGCTGTAAATTGAAATTCTGATCTGTTGGAAAGCGACTGGAGTCACCACGCTAAATGGCTGAGGCATTCTCCAGCCTCAACTTATGATTTCCTAAAAAATTTTGTTATTTTTTTGACTAAAGAACTCAAGAATTGAAGAAATACAGTTTGGAGATGTAATTCAGTAGCCAACAGTTAACATAATATATTGTTCTTCCAAAGAATTTAGGTCCCACTCTAATGTTGGGAGGCTCAGAAGCACCTGAACTCCAGCTCCATCCATTCATGCATAATTAAAATCAAATACATCCTTCAAAATTAATTTTAAATAAACAAATAGATATTAGATAAATTAATTTATCTCTGGCATTATTTCTATCATCTGTCTATCTATCTAATCACCTATCTGTCTATCTATTGTTTCTGTAGGCAGATTAGATATGTGTTCCATGCTTAAGGTATGGAGGTGAGAGAACAACCTCTGACTCAGTTCTCTCTTTCCAGCATGTGGGCCCTAAGGAATTGAACTCAGGTCTTCAGGTTTAGCAGCAAGCACCCTTTCTCACTAGTCTATTATTGCTGGCCTCATGGTCATTTTATTTTGCAGCAAATGAAGAGTTTAATAGAGTTACCACTTGAAACTTCCATGGCAATATTGTATTCTATCAAATCAACTTTTTTCATGTGTACAAAAGAACATGGCACAGTTTTTTAAGGGTACCATTCCTGTCTTACTCCTTTTTGGCTATCAGCAGGTCTCCAGCTTTCGTTTTACAGATTTCCATGCCGGTACATGCTTTCATGTAGTACATTTTCCCCATGGAATTCCACTTAAGGGTTGTATTTCTTTAGGCTGTGGAATGTCAACAGCACATCCCCATCTTCCAATCTTGAGTTCCACTTCACAAAGTCTCAGTGATAATAATAAGATTATATTTGTTGTCTTGTTTGAGAATCTCAATTTAAGTTTAGTTATTATCCATCCACAGTGGGTTGGTTTATAGATACTGAATCCATAAATATACAGAAATGATAGGACCTTAAGCCACAGTCCTGAAATCCAATTTCAACATACAGATGGCATTTTCAAATACAGATGCACTCTTATGAATTTATTTTTCTTTCCTGTAGCCCCAAAGCTATGGGATAATCTGTTATAAAGTTGATATAATACAAGGTTCCATTGCATCTTTTGGGTTTATAGGTTTAAGACTCAGAGAAATGAAAAACATATGACTTATTGTTTGTTTGTTTGTTTTGCATGACTTATTCCTATTTTTATCATTAGTAAAATATTTCCATTACATTTAGCATATTTTGTACTCATAAAAATTTTTAACAGTAAATATGCAATTTCTTTTTTTAAAAGTAATAGTTTTAGAATAACAGAAACATGCTAGTATCAGGAATACTTTTAACTCTATCCTACTGCCTACGATAACTATGAATAAAAAAAAGAACTTGTTACAGGATGGAGGAACACACAAGTTATTCTGAAAAAATTTGAAAAATATTATATTTTATGTTGTCAAAAGGATATGTGACAAATTATAATACAATATGGACAATATGGACAAATTACAAAGTAACAATCCTATATGATCCTTCTTTTATATCATGAAAGTAACAGAAAGGAAATTTCTAGGAGTTGTTTGGATCATAAACTAGCTAATTTTTAATCAAAATACCTATATTATTCATTTTATAATATTTGAAACAAAAAATAAACATGAATTGAAAAAAATCCTTCCACTATTAAAATAAGAGGCAGAGAGGGAAAATGTATAAATAAAATCACAAAGGAATTTCAGGAAACATTTAGTACCAAGAGAAAGGATTCTACTAAGGATCGAACCGATTTTATTGCCTAAGCAGTTCTGAATGAATGCAGAACACACATTGCTTATATGCCTTGGCTAAATGAGTGATGACAGGGCAGGTAAGGTTATAGTAAAAAATGGACAGCATACAAAAGTAACAGCCCTAGATGATCCTTCCACTAAAATCTAAGGTAAATAAAACATTTTTCTAGATGTTGTTGGATTCTTAGATAGGTTTTCTTTAATCTAATTTATTGTATGTAGCAAATATTCTATCATATAAACAAATATATATGTAAGCCACTCTAAATACATACCATATATATACACACATATATCTATATGTGTGTATTCATGTGTATACACACACACACACATATATATATGCATGAATGCATTTATATGGTATGTATATGTTAGAGGGGTTTACAGGATGTGGTCAGAGTAGTTCATTATGGGTTGTCTCCTGATTCAAGAATCCAGTACTTTCTCAGCTCACAAGATTGGATGTCTCCACAGTAGCAGTCTGGTGCTGGAGTCCTAAACAACCTCTCATCTTCAATCTACATTGGAATCCCAAATAAGTAGCTTGTAAAAGCAGTTAAGAAATGTCCCAGGGACCTTTCAGCAAAATTTCGCTGGCATAAGCAATGGTGTCTGCGTTTGGCGGCTGATTATGGGATGGATCCCCAGGTGCGCCAGTCTCTAGATGGTCCATCCTTTCGTCTCAGCTCCAAACTTTGTCTCTCTTTTTTTTAAAAAAATTTTTATTAGGTATGTTCCTCATTTACGTTTCCAATGCTATCCCAAACGTCCCCCATACCCACCCCCCCACTCCCCTACCCACCCACTCCCCCTTTTTGGCCCCGGTGTTCCCCTGTACTGGGGCATATAAAGTTTGCAAGTCCAATGGGCCTCTCTTTCCAGTGATGGCCGACTAGGCCATCTTTTGATACATATGCAGCTAGAGTCAAGAGCTCTGGGGGACTGGTTAGTTCATGTTGTTCCACCTATAGGGTTGCAGATCCCTTTAGCTCCTTGGTTACTTTCTCTAGCTCCTCCATTGGGGGCCCTGTGATCCATCCAATAGCTGACTGTGAGCATCCACATCTGTGTTTGCTAGGCCCCGGCATAGTCTCACAAGAGACAGCTATATCTGGGTACTTTCAGCAAAATCTTGCTAGTGTATGCAAGATTTTGAGTTTCATGTGCTTTGTATCTTGTATCTTGGGTATTCTAAGTTTCTGGGCTAATATCCACTTATCAGTGAGTACATATCATGTGAGTTCTTTTATGATTGGGTTACCTTACTCAGGTTGATGCCCTCTAGGTCCAACCATTTGCCTAGAATTTCATAAATTCATTCTTTTTAATAGCTGAGTAGTACTCCATTGTGTAATTGTACCACATTATTTTTATTTTAAGATACATCATAAAATTGTATGAAAGCAAAGTGTTGAGAATGAGGAGGAAGCTCTCCAGGCAGATGAATGAGTATCTGACTGACAGACTCGCAAAGGAGAGTTCTGTTGATTGTTTAAGAAAGTAAAGAAGACTCAGTCTGCAGAAGGGGCAGAGCAAAGCAAGACCCAGAGAATTGGCTATAGTACAGAGCAAGCCAGGGACTTCACAGCTCAGTCCTGGCTTTGCTATTGAATCATGCATCATGCAACCTGTTTAACCCCGTGGAGAGGCTCTGTGGGGAAGACATGTCTGAATACCTACTAATAGATTCTTTGTGAGTAATCATGATGGGTTATTTCAAACCTAGATCTGGAAAGTGCTGCATGAGTGTTCTCCATTATTTACCTGTGAGAAATGAGTTCAGAGACTCAGACCAAAGCAGAAGTACATATCACATGTTAGGCTGTGATAAGAAATGTCTGTTTGACTTTAAATGTGATGCCAATATTAGAAAAATTATATGTAGTGGTAGGTGTCAAATCACTTTGAGAAGGTAACTTCTTTCTTGAGTTCTGTAGAAGAGAATGAGCCTTGGGAGGGAGAAGCAAGGACACTGTGGAGGTGGCTTGATAAGTAAGAACATTTACTGCACAAACATAAGGACTTGAGTTCAAATCCTCAGAACCCATACTACCTATAACTTCATCCCCTGGAGAGCAAAACAGATGATTATTAAAGCTTGCTTCAGCAGCTGTGCCCCATATGCAGTGAGACACCCTATCTTTTGTATATAAGATGAGAAGTGAATAGCAGGACACTTAATATCCCACTTATGGCCTCTACACATCTGTATGTGGCTACAAGTAGTGGTGAATAAAACATACATGTACATATAACACATGAAACACTACCTACACATACAGGCAAGAAAACAAAAAGAAATTAAGGATAGTACCAGTGCTATAATCTTTATGTATCAAAGTGGTCTTTTAAATTATTGGTACCTTTAAATTTAGCTTTCATTTCAAATACATACATTTGAAATGGAAACCTTTTAATTTCAAAGAATTATTCTCCATGGTCAAATAATTTCTCTGTGACTAATGAGGCATGCATAATTCATTAATTTCAGTGTCATGGATTGAGATAAAATACAAAACATTTCCAAAATTTGCATTCACCAAATTGAATTGTTCAATTATTTTCAGAACTAGACATGATTACATCTAAAAATATTTTCACGATAAAAGCTTCCCAGGCGTTCTCATGAATACTGATTTAAGTTTATTCCTGTGGCTTAGAGCTGCTCACTGACATTGGTAATCCATCTCTGTTTTTCCTAGCCAGCTTCCATCCTGCTCCCTGCTCCCTGCTTGCGTCTTGCTTCTTGTATATTCTTGTCTGAAGCCAAGAAAGTACATCAGTCCCCTCTCATTTGCACTTAAAGCATCTGAGGATGTCAGGGGAGCATTGTGCATTTTACTGAAACTCATAACATTAAAATCTTACTAATCAAAATAATTGAGGATTCTCTATGTCGAGAGCTAAAATTTCTGCTGAAGCTCAATGTCCTGGTTTTGTTTTGTGATTAGATCTTGACACTAAGGGTATTTTTCACAAAGACATAATCATTTTTAATTTGCTTGTATGTTTCATAGCTTAGAGATAATTACTTTAAAGTAAGGCATTAAAGAAGTTAGTATCACACAGTATTTGTATGTCTTTCCTTTCTGCTTTGAGTGTATATCTGACCAGAGGCATCCTATGGAAGAGAGGATGAAGGTCTTCACTTAAACCTATGTGGAAATCCTCATATATAGACCAAAAAGTGTGTTTTCAGGCTGATCTTAAATCCAATCAAGTTGGTAATTACAATTAATAATCATTTGAAACTCAGTTTTCTGGAAATGTATTTACATAAGGATAAGATAAAGATAAGATAAGATAAGATTTGGCTAAATTATCCTGTCTAAATGCTTATTTAGTATTTGCTATCTTTAGTCTATGTACAAACTTTTACAATACTTTTCCTTTTTAAAAACTTTTTATTAGATATTTTCTTCATTTACATTTCAAATATTATCCCCTTTGCTAGTTTCCTCTCCGAAAATCCCATATACCCTCCCCCTGCTCCCCAACCCACCCATTCCTGCTTCCTGGCCCTGGCATTCCCATGTACTGGGGCATATCATCTTTGAAAGACCAAGGGCCTCTCCTCCCAATGATGGCAAACTAGGCCATCCTCTACTACATATGCAGCTAAAGACACAAGCTCTGGGAGGTACTGGTTAGTTCATGTTGTTTTTCCTCCTATAGGGTTTCAGACCCCTTTAGCTCCTTGGGTACTTTCTCTAGCTCCTTCATTGGGGACCCTGTGCTCCATCTAATAGATTACTGTGAGCATCCACTTCTGTATTTGCCAGGCACTAGCATAGCCTCACAGGAGATAGCTATATTGTGAGTGAGGTAACAAAATCACAAAAAAAATCCCACACATGATATGCACTCAATAATTAGTAGATATTAGCCCAGAAGCTTAGAATACCCAAGATACAATTTGCAAAACCCATGAAACTCAAGAAGAAAGAAGACCAAAGCATAGATAATGTGTTCCTTCTTAGAAGGGGGAACAAAATACCCATTTAAGGAGTTACAGAGACAAAGTTCAGAGCTGAAATGGAAGGAAGGACCATCCAGAGAGTGCCCCATCTGGGGATCCATCCCATAAATAAAATAGTTTTCTATATGGCAATGGGACTTAAGAAGTACACATTCTGAACCTTGTTGGGACCTATTGAAATGTAAATTTTACTTTTTTGTTTCCCATATTCATTTTGTGAATTAATATCTAGGTGAATGCATTTTTTTAGGAAAGTATCTAAATTTTGAATGACCTTTTATCCCAAAATTCTTATAAAGAAAATGATGCATATGTTTAAAAATGATTATGAAATAAAATTCATGAAAAAGGATAAGGCTAAGGGAAGTTTTAAAACTATACTTTAGAAACTATTTGTGTCTCATTAAAATAAAAATCTTTTATAACAATAAAAAGAAAAGCAACAATACTCATTTCTGAAGTGATACTGAGTTAAAATAATACTATTATTATAATCTACATAGACACTTAGAATTTATATAATTTTTGTAATTTCAATATATTCAAGGAAGTTTTACTTAAGTGGTATCTATTATCCTGTTGTCTTGAATATCATGAGGAGATGTGGATTCCTGTCATGAATAGCATAATCTTGTTTGTATAACCACTACTGTCTTATAATGATGGAAAATTATCATTTTGTTATTTTATGTTTTGTATTCTTCTTTGTTAAGTTAGAATTCAAAATGCTTAGGAAGAGAAAACCTCTGTAGCAATTTTGTTAATTGTTCAAACAATGCCATCTACTTCTGTTCTTCACCATTTTTGGTCTTCTGATGATAAGGACGAATGAAAAAACGATGTGAGTAGGCATAAGGACTCTTGAAAATCAGGAGTAACAAGATGCAGGCTTGGTTTTCTCTAGAATACAGTTAAATATTAACCTCTCACGGTTTGGAAAATTGGCTAGCAAGATCAATTTTAACACTATGTACATTTTTTTTTCTGTAATGTTTGTTAAAATGTTGGCTAACTTATTTTGGTAACCAGTTTAGCTCAAGGGCCAAAGATTAATTATGATTCATCAAATTATTAATTGTAATGTCAATAATATATAAAGTGACCAAAGTTTTAAGTTAAAACAATATAAAAGTATTTCTCCATTTGCTTATTTTCCACTGATCTTAAATTATATATAGCCATCATTTTAATAGACAATCCTTTAACTCAGAAAAGTAATCTAAAGATTCAAAGTCATAAAAAAGAACATATTCCATTTCTCTAAATAAGTATTTCATGTTTAATATATAAAAGTGAAACTGACTTTGATATATGTAAATTTTTGTTCTCTACTATTGCAGAATTTATTAGTCTGAATTTTTTGAATGTTTTTCTTAAAACAATTTATCATTTTCCACAAATAAGAACATAGCATTTGAAATCAAAAGCAATTTTCTGTTTTTTTTTAATTTAGATACTCTTTATATTTTCTAATAATTCTAGCATTATGATTTATAGAAATGCTGAAAACAAAAATCTCCTTTTTCTAGTCTGGTGTTAAAACTATACAATGAAAAAAAAAAGACAAGAATCTTTAATAAAGCTTTAATTGTCAAACAGTCATTCAAAATGAGTCAAATTCTTGAACATAAAACCTGAAATTCTGAAAAATGCTATAGGGAAAAACAGACAAAATATTGAAGATATGGACATAAGTGACAACTTCCAGAAAAATTATGCATCTGTAGCATAAGAAGTGTCTCCAAGAATTCACGCCCCCCCTCAAAAAAAAAGAGTACATGAAATTTAAAGCTTCCACAGAACAAAGAAAACAACCACTGTAGTGAGAAGACAGCCTTTGTAACAAATCCAATTGATCATGCATATACATTAGACAGGGGATTAGTAGCTAGAATACATAAAAAAACTTCAAAAATTAAGCACTAAAAATTTTATCCAATCACCAAACTAACTGAAAAACAATACAAACAGGTCCTAAAATCATAGGTAGCCATCATAGAGGACCACCCAGAAAATGCAAGTCTGGTCTCCCTCTATATTCTATCACACTGCAGTCAGCATGACAATCAACAAGAAAACAAATTATAGCAAGAGTGACAAGGATATAGGGAAAGAGGAATCTTTATTAACCGATACTGTAAAATAGTAAAAACTAGGGAAGCCAATATAGGTCAATAATGATAATAATAATTCAGAACTATCATTTGACTGGTCACACCACTGCTGGGTATATACTAGAAGACTCTTCCTCAGCATTCCATAGGAGGCACAATATGTTTATTGCTGCACTACTCACAGTCACTAAGAAATGTGTACCCACCAGCAAACTATTTGACAAAAAACCTCGGAAAGTATGCATAATTTGACTTTACCAGACCACAAAGAAAAGTGAAATCAAAACATAAAAATGAATCGAATAAAATGGAGTTATTATGTTAAGTAGAATATGTGAAAATCAGAGAGCAAATACTTCATGCTTCACTTCATATGCAGACTCTAGATATAAATGTATATGTGTTTGTGAGTGTGTAGAGGGGGTGCAAAAGCAAAAGAGAAACAAGAAATCTTATGGAGAAGGAAATGATGAGGACATGAGTCATGAGACAAGTTAGGACTTCTCAAATGGAGAATCACCATTGTACCCAGCCACGTCAACTGTCTTCTGAGAAGGGAGTGAGGCTGGTTACAGGAAAGGTATAAAAAGATGCAAGAGACATATATGGGAGGGCTTCAGATCATTATAATACCAGCGCCTAGTGTATTTCTCATAACGTTGTTATAGCACGGTACCATGGGAAGCAAAGCCACAATCTAAAAAAAAGAAAAAAAAAAACCCAATTTGCTGAAATATACACAAAAAACATCTATTCCCTCTTCCTTCCACCAAGGTCAATAGAATCTTCACCTTGAGCCTCAAGTGCACTTTTTCCGGATAAAACATATGTGTGAGAAATACAATGGGAGATGGAGTAAAAGCTGTAGAATAAGAGATGAATAATATCATATACATTTAAATATGAAAACAGTAATATTATTTTCTGTGTTAATTAAAAACAATTAAGAAATTGTTTTGCTTACTCCTAGAATTGTTTCAGGTGTGACTACTGTGTCACATGTAATGGCAGAAAGGAGAGAGGCTATGTCTAAGCTCAGTGTTCTAACTTAGTAGAGTGTTTAGTAGCCTGAGAGTGTTGAATATTCCCTGAAAAAAGCAAGCCTGAGATGACTATGAGTCAGGACTTGATGGCTCCCAGAACCTGGAACAAGCTGAGGAATAAAAGAACCCTGCCTGGAACTGAGGGTGGGAGTTAGCCCAAGACAGATGACCCTCACATGGAACCACTTGAAGAGAACCTGAGATAAACACCAGACCAGTGCCATGGAGCCTCAACATGGGGCTAGCCTATGACAATCACCTATTGGGCATTGTGTAAGCCTGGAGTGGCAGACCATACCCTACCTAGATGATCCCTGTTCATTTCCATGATACATAAGTTGGACATAGCACTCTTATGAGCCATCCTGAGATGATGCCTCTCAGAAATCCAGGTGTCTCTAAGAGCAGTAAGTGGTAGAGAAATGGAAGAGAAAGAGAAACAGAAGGATTGGGGCCCAATAAGATAGAGGGTAGTGAAGATTAGCCTGATGTAAGTAGTCAATGATGTCACCTGGGACCATAGTGTGGTCTTGAATTGTTCTGACACTAGGAGGCATGTCTGGCCTGTGGCCATGAAGCAGCAGTAGTCTGTTACCATCAAAGGTCAGGCAGACGTTCTTGGTCTAGGACTTGTTGATGTCAGAGGGCTGTAATGAACTGGTCCCACCCCTCACCTGCCAGTGTTGGAGAGATGAAACTGGGAGGATGAGAGCAGGAGAGCAGTACTCAGGAGAGCAGCCTTGCACATTACAGAAGTTGCTGATGAGCCAGCCTCTGAGGATAGAAGAATCTCCTGTGCTGTGGATTGAATGAGGGAGAGATGTCATCTTCCACCCTATGCCCTCACCACCTGCAGCAGATGGGAGACCTGACCCTGGGGCCATGAATCAAGAGATCTGTCCCTGACTCTCACCAGCTGCATCACTCAGGAGAATAGGCCTGCACTTCATCTTGGCTGCACAGTAGTTTTGATCCTGTTGGCAGGGACTCAAGGGAGTTGACCCAACCAATAAAAGTTTAAAAAAAATAGTTTTTGATCCCAGAAATGGAATTTGAAATAAAGCCCTATTTAATTTTAATTTTTATTTTAATTGACAAATAGTAATGATTTGATTTATGGTATGCATTAGATATTTTTTAGATGTTTAAAATTTGAAATTATTAAATTTGACTAACCAAAGTGCATAAATAGCTAAGGCAGTAGGAAAAATGGTGATAATTCTAAATTTTATATTCTGTAACAATTTTTGTAGTTGAGTTATTTTAGTGCTTTTTTACCTGCATAGTAGAGTGAACACTGTTTTACAACTTGTGTTTAGGCTGAGAGAGTACTTTGACTTTGAGTGTTTATTAAAACACTTTTAGGTTCCAGATGTTTTTATGTTAATAATATGCTCCATTTTCAGTTGAAGAAATCCCTTTGGCATTAACTAAAAAGCAGGTCTATTTGTGATGAGTTCTCTCACTTCTTGTTTGCTGAAAGTTTATTTTTTCTTTTTTAATGTAGTACATCTGAACAGCAATTTCCCTTCTCCATCCCACTCCCTCCCTCTCCTAGGTCTACTCCTCCTTCATTTCCCTTCAGAGAAGGGCAGACCTCTCAGGGATATCAACCTAACATGGCATATTAAGTTACAGTAAGATTATCCACCTTCTCTTGTATTAAGTCTGGAATAGGCAACCCAGTAGGTAAGAGGAAAGTGTCACAAAAGGAGGCAAAAGAGTCAGACATAGTTCCTGCTACCACTATTAAGAGTCATCCAGGGATCCACCCCATAATCAGCATCCAAACGCTGACACCATTGCATACACTAGCAAGATTTTATCGAAAGGACCCAGATGTAGCTGTCTCTTGTGAGACTATGCCGGGGCCTAGCAAACACAGAAGTGGATGCTCACAGTCAGCTAATGGATGGATCACAGGGCTCCCAATGGAGGAGCTAGAGAAAGTACCCAAGGAGCTAAAGGGATCTGCAACCCTATAGGTGGAACAACATTATGAACTAACCAGTACCCCGGAGCTCTTGACTCTAGCTGCATATGTATCAAAAGATGGCCTAGTTGGCCATCACTGGAAAGAGAGGCCCATTGGACACGCAAACTTTATATGCCCCAGTACAGGGGAATGCCAGGGCCAAAAAGGGGGAGTGGGTGGGTAGGGGAGTGGGGGTGGGTGGGTATGGGGGACTTTTGGTATAGCATTGGAAATGTAAATGAGCTAAATACCTAATAAAAAATGGAAAAAAAAATTTAGATCAACCAAAAAAAAAAAAAAAAAAAAAGACCATGCTACAAAACTAACGTATTTGCAGAGTGCCTAGATGAGACCTACACTGGCTCTCCAGTTGGGTGTTCAGTCTCTGAGTGTCCTATGAGCCCATTAGTTGATTCTGTGAGTTTTCTTGTGATCTGCTTGTTCCCTCTAGACCCTACAATTCTTCCTCCCCATCTTCCTCAAGATCCATCATATGTTTGGCCTTGAGTCTCTGCATAAGTTATCTGTTTCCAATCAGTTGCTGGATGAAGCCTCTCAGACAATTGAGCTAGGCTGCATTCATGTTTGTCTTTCTGGATATGAGTTACCTCATTAAGAATGGAATAAGAAAATGGGGAACATTTACACAATGAAGTATTATTCAGCTCTTAGAAAATAACACTGTAAAATTTGCAGGCAAATGGATGGAACTAGAAAAACATCTGGAACGAAGCAGATTAGTTCCAGGGACAGAGCTGTACCCAGAAGTCATTGTCCTGAGGTTTGAAACCAAATTGTCAGCTGACAAGGAGTGAAACATGGGAAGGAAAGGAGACAGGGACAGATGTTTTCCAGTGAACTTGCCATTTTTCCCAAGGTATAATGAAGATATAGTGGAATAGAGGGGGACAATGATAAAGGCCAAGAAAAAGTACCTGGAGAGGGAGAGGGGAGGGAACTAGAAGAAAATCAGCCTTGGAAAGCCTTAATCTGTCCTTATATCTGAAGGATAGCTTTCTTTTTTTTGGTAAAATATTCCTGGTTTTCAAAGTTTATCATTTCGTAATCTGGCTAAAAGATCTCTTTGTAGAGATCCACTCTAACCAGTGGTTGTTCTCTTATGTCTGATGGGACAGTCACAAGATCCTTGGAGTTGGTATAAATAAGTGTCCTGGAAAATTATTGTATTCCCTAGGTAGTGGTTGTTTCCTTGGTTGTTTTGTTTTTTGTTTTGCTTTGTGTTTTATTTGTTGTTGTTGGTAGTGGTGTTTTCAGGTTTTGTTTTATTTCTTTTTCTTTCTTTCCATTTAAATTTTTTCAGCTCTTCCACTTCAAACTTCTCTTCCTTTGAAGAAGTGTATATTTCTTCCGGACTAAATGGAGAAATGGATTCCATTGAGGAAATAATAATAATAATAATAATAATAATAATAATAATAATAATAATAATAATAATAATGGAAAAAGAAAAAGGTAGTTAGCAGTGTCAACATCTCAAAAACACTCAGATCTTTATTGTAGACTAATCCACTCTATCCCACTTATTTCTGCTTGGTAGATCATGTGTCTTTACTTTCCTTTACAAAGCCAAGCTACACATGAGGAGTATCATAATTGTTTTCATAGATTGTATCTTGCAACTCTTAAGAGCCCATGACTTTTCACAACAAGATGTACCCATTTGTGAGCTATTGAGAAGAGTCTCACTCACTGTTCATGGGCACATTCAAATGGTAAGA
Source organism: Mus musculus (assembly GCF_000001635.26). Lineage (NCBI taxonomy): Eukaryota > Metazoa > Chordata > Mammalia > Rodentia > Muridae > Mus > Mus musculus. Next base: position 62,787,407 of record NC_000074.6, read on the forward strand.
TAGAATAGGTAAAGCATGTGAGTTGTACAGGCAGTTGAGGATGTCTAGAGATCATGAGCAAGAGCCAACAATCCCAGCGGCTTGAGAATGTCTCCTAATATCATCAAAGTAATTAAGATGCATATGTCTTTGCTGAGCTTTGAAAACCATTGAGATTTTTATTATCCCCAGACTTTCCATTTTTATATGTTCACCTTTTCTTTCTCACTCTTTTCAAGTGTATGTAGTAGAGGATGGCCTAGTTGGTCATCAATGGGAGGAGAGGCCCTTGGTCCTGTGAAGGCTCTATGCCCCAGTACAGGAAAATGCCAGGAGCAGGAATGGGAGTGGGTGGGTTGGGGAGCAGGGGTTGGGGGAGTTGGGGAAATATTATATCACATGAAGACATAGCTTTTCTTTTAAATAGTACTGTGCTGGTTAGTTTACATATAGAACTCGACAGAAACTGCTATAGATAGACAATAAAAGAGAAAATGCCAAGATCAGATTCCAATGTAACTGATTCTGTTGAGAAATGATTGATGTATGAGAGGCAAGACCTTATGGGTAATGCTAACCTTGGATTATATAAAAAAACAGGTTGAGCAAGAGATGCAAAAAAGCGAGTAAGCAGCATTCCTCCATGGTCTTTGCTGCCCCACCTTCATTTCCTTTTTCTAGGTTCCAGCTTGAGTTTCTGTCCTCATTTCTCCTGATAATAAACTTACCCTATAAAATATAATAACCCCATTCATTTTCAAGTTTGTTTGAGTTGGTATTTTATCACACTAACAGAGAAAACTAAATAGAATGAATATTTTATATTTAATTGGATAATGTAGCTTTAAGGCTGTGGAGTTTATATGTGCGTTTACTTATTTATGGTATGGTAGCTGGTAGAGTTACTACTGTTCAGTAAGTTTATTCACAAGTATTCATGCATTATAAAGTAGAATGATAATTATCATGAAATCTAATCAATTAAAGTTTGTAATACATGATGTCAATGGTTTCCAAAAGTAAAGTTATAATACAGGTAATAATACATTTAAAAATATTTTATAACATCTTTGTCAGGCATTACACAAGCCACATCAAATTTTATTTTATGAAAAACTTTGCTTCATACCTATAGAAATGTTTTATAATGATAGTTTTAAGTTATTATGAAATTATACATTTAATTCAAAACACTAAGCCCCAAAGAAATCATGGTATATGGCTTTTTTTCTATGATTTTAGAAGCAAATAGGAATGTGTATATTTATGTTGAATTTTGTGTGTGTAGGGTACAACATTTTTATGCAGGTTCTAGTTCATGATAGTTAAGGCAGAGAGCAAGTAATAGATGGTAATGAACAGCGAACTTACATCATAACTTTCTAAATACCTCTTAATCCCATTAAACCTTTGAAACTTTCAACTGCTAATAATTAATGAAACTCAAGTCTACAGGATGATATTTCTATCACGTCTCATCAGAACAATTTGGTTCCTCACAATATACCCAGTTTGCAAGATTCCTGTAATGAAATTTTTTATCGGCATCAAGGGTAGGATGATTTTAATATTTTAAAATCCTAAGCAAAATGATTAATGAATGAAGTTGGTCATCAGCAGGCCAGTGGTGCTCATTCTTGCTGTGCAGCATGTTGTTAGTTAGGGGAACTACCCATATTTAAAGCTCATCCACTCTTCACTGTTTCACACTGCGTTTTCATCTTATAAATAAGCTTCATTTCAATAACTTTCCCATTCAGCCTCATTTCTCTGGATAGAAACTACAGAAAAAGTTCATATAACATAAACTTGTGATCAAAATGTGAAGCTGTTAAGAAGCAAGGGTTGATTGTTCTTAAGGGCATGCAGCTCTGTTTTCCCACAGCAACTCATAAACATATAGACTACCATACATGTCTGCAACTTTGATTTGGTGCTTTGAGGTTTTGCAGATGAGAGCTGAATAGCAAGGGTTTCCAGAGGCAGCAGACATGCAGCTACATGTTGGAAGGGTCTGTAGTCATCACTGGAGACAAATTTCGGTGAAAGTTGCTCTTATTTTTATTTGTTTGTTTGTTTGTTTGTTTGTTTGGAGGTGGCCTCAGAATTGTGCACCACAGTCACATACCTTACCATAACAGCCAGTCTTCAAGAGCACGCAGAAAAACAAAGGATAAACTTGACAATGCACATGCTTCTCTCCATATCAGTGAGTAACAATGGCTCAGTGAGGAGCTACCCTGTCTGGTTATATTAAGAATAGGAAGGGAGAAAGTAGATCATAGTAAAGGATAATGAGAGTGAATGGATAGGATCAAGTTATGTAATATATGTGCATGGGAATGACAGCATGGAACCAATTTGGTTTGGATGACAATGTAAAAGTAGTAATTAAAAATTGAAGGTTATTGTGCAACAATCTCTGTATGTTAATTTTACATTTTTTTCTTGCATAGTTATTTCAGGTATCTGGTAAATATGGGGACAAAGGTGGAGGCAAGGAGTGGAGAGGAACGAGACTATCATGAACTATAGTGATACATGTCAGGGCACTCAGAAAATAGCATGGGAAACTGATGAATGTCAACATTTAGAAATAGGTAAGACTGATAGCCGAGGCTAACAGTCAAAAAAATATATCTTGGAAACACAGTCTCTTGCTGTACTTAAAATTGAAATTGAAGACTTAAGGGAAATGTCCCTGACTTTCAGGCACTTGACTTTCATATAACCCATACTTTCACATACTCAACTCTGATATAGAAAATTTGCATGTTTATGCAAAAATATTTTTCATACATTGCTTGATAAATAAACTTTCAACCCTGTCTTCCTGCCTCCTCTGCTTGAGAAAAGATCCAGGTCTCATCTTAATTGAAAGAAAGTGTTTGTCAGTTCTCCATATGCCCAGAGGCTTGTGTCTGCTATAAGCACCTCAGTGTCACATTTGCTTTCTAAACTGCATTTCCATATTATAATTCCAGAAGGCTTTTGGTGCCCAATGTATAATTTTTCTCATAATATATTGAAGCTGTTCCTTAGAAAATCAGTGTGGCATATTCATAAACATGTTAAATGAACGTTTGAAATGACAGTCTACATTTTCAAATAAATCACAGCTAATTTAATTTTTCTCTTGTTTTAATTTAATCCTTTTTGTGTTTTACATTAAAGGCATTTAACGATATTATTTTCTCTATAAAGACCATCAAAATATTTCAGTATGATATTAACAATAACTATATCTCATAATGTTGTCTTCTTGTGTTAATTCTCTCAATCCTCATTCATCTGGATTGTCAGATAATAAATATCCATAGAGCATCTAGGGAGTTTGTTTTGACATCAGTAAATGGCTAGGAAAATTTGCAAACTGTTAACATTATTGTTTGTTGGACGCTCTAAAAAAACTTGCTTGTCAAACTTTCCAAATTATCACTCTCCTAATTAAGGCATTCAGATTAAAATATCCCCAATATTTCTGTTCCCCTACAGTCCCAGCTGTGGTATTTCTGGAAGACAATGGACATGTGGAAGACAGCTTCTTAAATATATATATTACTTAACTGGAATGGTTCTGTTGTTGAGAATTTTTTCCATCATTGTCTTTTGCCTAATTTGTGTCTGTTTATTTTCTTCAAATTTAGCATTGATTTTTTTCTCCAGATTTATAATAAAATATTGACTCACCCACATATCTCCACAATTTTTTTCTGAAAAATACAAGTTTACAGTGACTTGGCACATTTCCTCTGTAATACTAAATGGCAAAGGAAGGAATAACGGGAAATAACAAAACAAAATCAAACACAACAACAAAATAAAACAAATAAAAAACCCCATACTTCTTGTAGTAACCATTATTTCTCATGAGAGGTCACGTATGATATCGTGGTGTGAAGACCAGGGAACACCTGTCCCTGAAGAGAAAGAGGAGTTCATATATCTACACGTTCACAAGTGCAACTCTTGTCTAAAGCAGAGTCACTGAACGACAGAACATCAGTGAGGTAGGTGCTTGTGTTGGAAACTAGCAGATCCCCTGTAGGAACCACTATTCTGCAGAAGGATTTTCTCTTCTTTTCATATTCCTGTTGTTTACTGGCCACATGGAAGCAGAGCCAGAGAATAGCCCATACTGTAACTTTATTTGACTTGGCATTTTATGATTTTATTTTTTAAGTCAACAAATATTGATTATGCATTGATTATGGAATATTTAAACAAACTATGTTTTGTGTCTATCCTTCCCCATCTCCTCCACACTTCTGATTCCCTTGTTTTCTCCACTTGTAGTTCCACATTCCAGTTCTCTGTCTCTTGCCTGCCTATATGTCCCTTTGCCCATCTTCTAGCCTTCTTTATCACTTACAATAGCCCTTTTGTGGACCAATATTAGCCACGAGGGACTCTGAAAATAATATTGATATTAGATAGTTTTTTAAAAAGAACAACAAAACTATTACAGAACCCAGATTAAAAGATGCCATTAAAGATTTTCATAGTGTGACAGAGCAAGGAGTTACTAGAAAAATCAAGATACAAAATGGCTCAGAGTAGTTGCACATGTACCCAGCACCCAGCATGTAGATTTTTTATGAAATACCCTGAAGCTCTGCTTCTTACAAAGGAGTTCTATTTCCACAGCATGATTGTAGGAACATTTATCAGACTCTTGGAAGAAGTGAAAGTGCAGTTACTACAGTGTGTAGATAATTCTGAGTGCTTTGTGGGTTAGGCAGGGCTGCAACCAAGCACTATTACCTTATTAGTCCATTAATATGCCCCACTACTTCCAGCATGCTGATATTTCTCGGATCTTGGGGAAACCTTCTATGCCACCAGAAGTTATAGCAAGTCCACAGTCAGTCAGAAAGGTGGTATATTAAGAGAGGAAGTCTTTGGACATCAGCACTCAACAGTTAACTCTACATGGAGATAACTCAGAGGCCCTGAGCCAAGTCCTTAGCAAACCTCACAAGTAGAAGATCCCTGAGGCATCTCAGGCTTTTTCATATATCTGCATCCTATTTATATGGTGTATTTATTTTCCTAATAGACTATTTTAGTAATCCTGTCATAAAATGAAGTCAAATGTAGTACAGATGAACTATACTAGCTCTTAATGGCTATCCCCATCAGAGGTGCTCAAAAAGCACACTTTTAATAATTAGATTCATTAGAAGAGTTGATGTCAATGTCCCAGGAATACAGTAAACACACACACACACACACACACACACACACACACACACAAAGAATGAGAGCAGGCAACTTTTAGCGTTTCACTTTCCCTTTGACTTATACAACTCCAATGGTGATCTTCTTGTGGTTTCTATGAATACTGACAAGTTCTTGTCTCCACTCAGAGAACTGGACTAACTTAAAATTGCCATAGATTTTTAAAAGTAGACTAACCACTTGAAATGTAAATACTTCTTCCTTCATAGCCAGTCAAATATTGCATTGTCAGAAAATAGTCTGTTTAGTGAAGATGGAAGCCGAGTCGATGTATTGATATCCATTTTGCAGAGTGACAGTGACTGCAAATCTAATGTAATTGGCCAGCACAGTGAGGATTGTGCATGTTCTCAATTAGGACACCTTTTACTCTGCTTTGTCACCTGCTTTGCTGATTAAGCTTTTCTTATTCTTTAGCTTTGAGGGAGCTCACTCATTTATCACACTCCAACTTAGGCAAATGCAGTGACAAATAGTACAGTTTGTAAAAGATAAAGATGCACATACAAGAATGTGCATGCACATGTGTGTACATATACGCATGTACACACACACACACACACATTTAAAGTAATATTTCTGAAATTTACTTTCAAAAATCTAGATTTAAGCTTAAAATATATTTGTAAAGACAGATGGTGACATGGTGAATTCAACCATTGTCATTTATTTAAATATCTCTCTCTCTCTCTGTTTTTTTTTTTTTTTTTTTTTTTTTTTGTGCCCTAGCCCTCAGTCCCTAGGATAGTCCTTGGGGGTAGAAGGTAAGAAGTATGAAAGTGCAAAATCAATGACATAGAGTCCAGGAGCCAGGTGAGAAGCAGAGGCAGACTTGTTCATTGTAGTAGTTAGGAGTGCCTTTCTACCCTCCACCCATGCCCCTCAGTAGCTGTTTGTTAGGTATGTTGTGGGATTAGTAAATGTGTAAAGGCCTGCTGCACATGCATGGACCATTGTGTATGGCTAGTCAGAACATGCTGACTCACTCCTCCCACATAACCACCTTTTTTGTTGTGGTTGTTTGATTTACGGTTTACAGCTCAATAGGAGCCAGAGTTCTGTGCTCTGACCTTGTTGAACCCACCTCAAGGCATTACCAGCATAAGGAAGATCTTGCAGCAATCTATAGTGGCCTGATTTCATGTTAGTTTTTATAGATACCTTTTCAGGATGGGTGGAAGCTTACCCTACAAAGAAAGAGAGAGACTGGCAGCATAGTGACAAAAATACAAAACAAACAAACAAACAAACAAACCTATACCCTCTAAAAGATATCATGCCCAGGTGATGAAGTCTAGATTAAAAGACATAACCACAAGACTCTTAAACCTCCCTGGAAGAGATCCTGACCAGCTGATGGTTGTTAAAATGGATGGGATCCAGATGTGGGCAAACCACCCCCACATTAATCCTGCCAGGAGAGAGATGACCCAGCAGTTGAGGTCCAATAGGAGTAGAAGAGTTCCAGATGATCTACCACAAGAGCAATGGAAGGTCACCCTATACCCTGTCTATTCACAGAAACTTAGACTCCGGTGTTGCTCATCCTGCTTGCTTGCTGCTTATGCTTTGCTGCACCAGGCACTAGCCCCCATTCTCCCCTAAACCTAACCTGACAGATGGTTAATGCTACAATTGGTAAGGTTTTCAACTCAAGCTCCCACTCAGCTCCCCAAGGAGCAGGTTCCCTGAACTTCATGACCTTTGTGACCTAGTGCATGAGGGATGGAACCCTCAACAGCCCCTTCTTGGTTATGGGTTCAGCTAACCCAGGCCCTAAGGAACATACTGTCTTAGGTCTTTTACATTTGCCTGGGGCACTTTCAGGATTGGAGCCATCGAACTAAACCTGGAGTTCCAGAGTCCTTGTTTTGTGCGTAAGTGGATGCAAATCTACTGGGTAGATAAGCTAAAAGTCCCTGATCAAAGATGACCTAATCACTGTGAGTGACCTGATTTAGAGATACACAGACACTCAGACTGAGGTCCTATCGAGAAAAAAAAAAAAAAAAAAGGAAACCCAGGCTCCTAGAAGAGAGACTTTCAGATTTAGTTTTGAGCCTCCTTACTATCTGGGTACTCCCAAGGGGAGATGCAACAACCATGTTATCACAACAGCTGGAAAAAAGGCTGACTGGACTATTGGTAAGACATGGGACTAAGAATTTATGTCTCTGCCTATGACCCGGCACTCCTATTTACTGTCCAATTGCTCCAGTGTAGCCTTCTGAGAACCATGGTCCCCTTAGGCTACAAAAAGATATTATAGAGGCCAACCAACCACCCCCCAACCTCTTCTTCTGCCCACCATCACTTCCTCACCAGGAACTACCTACCATTCTTTACATCCCAGTGACATCTCACTTCATATAACCAATGACTTCCTAAAACCATCCCATCTCCAACATTACCTACTTCATCACCCAAGTCAGGACCCCTACAATTATTAAAAGTCAATTTCCAGGTTTTTAACTTCCCCCTACCAGAATTAACACAGTACTATTGGTTATGCTTAAATGCACAGCACCACTACTATAAAGAAATAGCTATTACTAGAGACTTTACAGACTACAGTTGGTACTCTCAATATAGATGACAACAACCAAATAGAGGAAAGCTGACTCTACAATCAATAACTGGACAGAGACTCTACATTAGCAATATGTACCCTCACTCTATTCCCATCTCTACAACCTCATTGCAATTCCTACCATTGCAGGATACATGCTGTACCCAGAGAAAACTTGGTATCCTTATACCTTGGGGCTTACCCCATACATTAATGGCCTGGTTGTAAATACAGGGAAAATGTCATCTACCAGCTAACACTCTAAAACAATCAGGTAAAATGCTGGCCTTTCCACTGTGATACTAGGTTCTTTCCTTGATATAAGGTTGACTGAAGCTGCTAGTATAGGGGTCTTAGCCCTAATACTCCATGATAAAAATTATAAGGCCCTATGGATAATGAGAGATACAGATATACAGGAGATGAAAAAGTCCATCATGGCCCTACAGAATTCCCTATCCTCCACAGCAGCAGTCTTAAAGAACAGAAGAGGCTTAAGACTTGTTATTCCTCCAGCAGGGAGTACTCTGTACAGCCATAGGTGAAGAATGTTGTTTCTATGTTGACCACTCAGGCATGGTCAAAGAATCCATAGCCTTAGTCAAAAGAAGACTAAAGACAAAAATGTAGAAAGAGATCAGTCTCAGGGTTGGGATGAGTCTCTCTTCAACTGGTCTTCTTTGCTGAACACCCTTGTCTCTGACCTGACTGGACCTCTTATTCTACTGATATTAGCCTTAATCCCTGGATAATCAATACATTAGTTAAGTTAAAGGTTGTATTTGTTGTCCAGTTGTGGTTGTTCAATTTATGATTCTGAAAACTATACCAGACCATAAAAACATCTCAAGGATTGTAGATGGCCCATTAATGAAGTGGAGAATGAGAGACTGAGACAGGCTGACTCTGAAACAGGCTTCAAATTGGTAGTCTCCCAAACAGAAACAGTTTCCAGTTCCCACAAACTATTGAAATGGTTCTGAAATATCCCAGGGCTAAAACCAACACATTAAGATAATGGTCACCTATACTTCCTTGGAATTCCCCTAATGTATTTTAACTTGGGCCTTCCAAATCACTTGGGCATCTCCATCTTGGTAAACAGGAGACGCCCAATGCTGGGCTTCTGCAGAATAAACACTCATTGCTTTTGCATACTATTTAAGTATGAGGTATCATTCTTTGGCAAATCATAGACCACTACAGGATTAGTCCTTACAATACCTTAGAATGTACAAAATCTATTTAGTATATAAAATGAATAGCATTATCTTTTCTTATTTTACACCCACAGTATAGTAAAGGGAACAAACAGTTTTACATACAGATGTTCTACATGTTAACATATATTCTTGTATCATAGCAAAAGAATGATAGACAATGATAACAGCAGCTCTCTTGCATCTACATTCCTCTTTCTCCGCCCTCTTTCCAAAATCTACTGAGCAGCAGGCAAGACATCTATATGATTTAAAATTTAAGTTTACATGAATAAAAACTTTAAATTGTTACAAAGTTAAATATTTTGTTGTTTAAAAATTTATAAATGTGAGAAGAGGCCCTTGGTCTTGCAAAGATTATATGCCCCAATACAGGGGAATACCAGGGCCAGGAAGCAGGAGTGGGTGGGTTGAAGAGCAGGGTAGGGGAGTATAAAAGGGACTTTTGGGATACCATTTGAATTGTAAATGAAGAAAATATCTAATAAAAAACTGAAAAAATATAAATGCTTTTGCTAGAAATATAAAATAAGCCCCTATCATTTTATTATTTTTTTTCTAGCTTGGAAAAATTAATCCAAAATTTATCCCCCAGAGCTCAAGTCTCTAGCTGCATATGTATCAGAAGATGGCCTAGTTGGCCATCAGTGGAAAAGAGGCCCATTGGTCATGCAAACTTTATATGCCTCAGTACAGGGGAACGCCAGGACCAAGAAGTGGGAGTGGGTGGGTGGGGGAGGGTATGGGGGACTTTTGGGATAGCATTGGAAATGTAAATGAAATAAATACCTGATTAAAAAAATAAAATGCTGAGAAAAAAACCACAATTTATTAACTAAACAAAATAAACATTTGTGTACTATAGAGATATGTGAATGTCTCAAACAGTGTGAGTTCTTCATGAGTCAGTCTTCAACAGTGACCACGTAAGATGAATATCAAACTGCTGTCTTAAGTGTCTTAAGTTAACTATGTCTTTTTGTCATCTACAAGGACAAGCATTGTTCTTATGAAAAATATTAGTAGTAAAAATCCAACACAAAATATATGAGATCTAAAAGTTTTCTATAAACAGTAGAATACAAATTTTTCCCTACTTAATGATTATGTAATAATGACAGTGAATATGTCGACTTCTCTCTGCAGCTTTAAGTCATATTTGTAAAGTTCTGCTTCTGTTTTTTTCTAGTGTGAATTCACTGAGCTATAAAGTACCAAGGTAAAGAAAAGTGTATATCACTAAGGCATACAGCCATATGTGTAGAGGAGTTTCAGTGGCAATGAAATGTTTCAGATTATTGGTAAGGAGTATGTACAGTATTATTGGGAATTCATCAAATAAAATGTGTTGGGCTAAATCACAAGAAAACAAAACTTAAAATTTAACTCTGAAAAAAAATCCACTTCTGTTAGTTGGCATTATTTTATTTCAAAATATTTCATAAGAATCATAGTTGTAGCCTGTTGCATGTAGTTTTTGAACCATGCTACCACCTTTACCAGGAAGCTGTGACTCTTTTCCTGCATATGTCTTTTCCTCCTGGGACCTGAAAGTTCCATCTGTACTTTCTGTCCAGCAATTGGCTTCTGGTCTTCTTTATTAACAAATCAAGATTCAATTAGAGAAACAGACCTTAGTATCAGCACCTCTCTCTGCACCATCCTGAGAACATGGGTAATGTCTGTCTTATCAGTTTGCCATTGTTGTGAAGAGACCATGACCATAGCAACTCTTACAATGGAAAGCACTTAACTGGGGGGGGGGGGGGGGGTTCTTACATTTTCCGAGATTTAGTCCATTGTTATCATGGCAGGATCATGATGGCCTGCAGGCAGACTTGGTGCTGAAGACATAGCTGAGAGTTCTACATCTGTATCAACTGGCAGATACAAAGAGAACAACTGGTCCTGAGCTTCTGAAACTTCAGAGCCCACTTCCCATGACATACTTTTTCCAACAAGGCCACACCTATACTTAATATACCACACTAAGTAGTGCCGCTCTCTGATAACTTAGCATTCAATTATAGAAGTCTATGGGAGATGTTAACCTTCTACAATTGCATATTTTTATTTCTTATGCAGCTATATCTGGAAAATATGTGACACTAAAGAATAGACCTTAACAATTAAAACAAATATAATAGTCAATTTGAACTTAAATATGGCTGCTCTAAGATAAATCCAATTTAACTGATTGGGAAGTGTAGTCAGTATAACTCTTAAGAAACAAAACTTTAAGGATGTTTGTAAGGGATTGTGGGTATCCCATACAGATGACAATAGATGACATAATATTCAAAGCTTGAGTTACTGCAGAGACAGGTCACTTGATCTAAAACAGTTGAAAGCAGTTTGCACCCATTTTAACTCTCATAGGTCATAAGAAGAAGGAGGACATTAAAAGGAAGTCTTCTCAATACTTTTAGAATGGAGCACTGACAAAAGCATATGAAAACAATTAGTCAAGTCCATATGAGAAATTTGAAATCTCATCAAACAAATGAATTTATGAGTATAAAGAGTTGAGGATGGATGAAAAGCTCTCATCTAATTCATCTCTACAAAAGTGTAAAAGAGAGTTGTCTTTGTGTGTTAGGGATGTCAGGACAAAAATATCACAAAAATGTGGCTGAAGTTGATAAAATCTTATTTTCTCATCTTTGTAGAGCTTACAAGTGAGAAGTGAAATGTTTTGAGGTTGTTTCCTTCTGGAGCCGGTAACAGTGTGGAGGATGCTAGTGCTCCTTCTCACTCTTTTCCTTGGGGATGCTACGTATCTCTCTACCTTGAAGGAGAGAGCATCACTCCACCCCATATAGTCTATTTTAGGGAGCATTGTTCTCAATAATTTTCTGTAAATATCATCTACATATTCCCCAAAAGTGTGTCATCTACTTAGTCCCTAAAAGCATAAAAGCATTTTATTTACCTATCCAGTTTTTGTTTTCTAAAAATTATTTTACATATCTGATATCAAGTGGATTTTATCTATTTGTCCATTTAGATTTTCCTTGGTTTGGGGGGGGGGTGTTTTTTTGTTTTTTTGTTTGTTTGTTTCAAGACAGGGTTTCTCTGTATAGCCCTGGATGTCCTGGAACTCACTCTGTAGACCAGGCTGGCCTTGAACTCAGAAATTCACCTGCCTCTGCCTCCCAAGTGCTGGGATTTTTCTTGTTTTAATTTTTCCTTAGTGTATAATAGCTAAGAGCTGTACCCATTCTCCTATTTGATGCCATGATTTTATGAAATAGTAAAAGAAAGAGATATTTTCTCTCTCCTATTCTTTCTCCCTCTCACTTCCACTTTCTGTCATTTTTACCTTCCTCTTCTCTAATTTCCCTTTATTGTATATTCTAGTAATGTCTTGCTGGACACAGCCTTCGGCTCTCTCTCTCTCTCTCTCTCTCTCTCTCTCTCTCTGTGTGTGTGTGTGTGTGTGTGTGTGTGTGTGTGTGTGTGTGTGGTTGTGTCTGGGTGTCTGGGTGTCTGGGTATGATTTGAAAACGTATACTACAGCTCTTGTTTTAAATCATATTAAATGGATACATTCAATCTAAAATATTATCTATATGTTTGTAAGTGATGAGCATAATTAATATTTATTTGTATTAAAATAAGTTGTGTGCAAAATTTTTAATTGTGTTAACTTATTTAACAATCTCCTAAAGAGGAATACATTGTTTATCATTCTATTTTCTCAGTAAGTAAGTAAGGCTCAGAGAGATTAAATGACTTGCTCTGCTAGTGAGCTCAGAAGTGAAACCAGAATAAGGACTTTGTGTCTGCTTTCATTTCACAGACGAAAAAGAGACAGGAAGTGAGTTAAAGGCCTGTCTTGCACCTTGCAAAAAGCAAATTAGCTTTCCAGAATGCTTCAGAAACACCATTTAAAGTCACAAAGATAAAGCATTATAAAGTACAATTAAGATCCTGACACACTTAATGTCAGATTAAAGTGTTTCATGTATTAGCTAATTAGCAACCAAACAAACTTCTTCAAACCTTCTTTCAAATGAATTTGAGATAGAAACTAGCAAAATGGGTGCCAGATTTCTGGTTCATTTACCTGAGCAGTCAATTTTTCCTATTAATAGCCTGTGTCCGGATATTGAAAGCCTTTAAAAATCAATGATTATTGCTTAGGTTTAATCGTCAGGCTTCAATCCACATAGCTCTACATCATAGATTTTCAATAAGGTGGTAATTGTGAACAAAATTGAGAAGGAAATTTACTCAGTAATGATATATTTTCATAAAGTCTGTAATGACTGAGAACAGTTCCAAGCTTCATTTTCTTTCTAAGGTACAGCTATAGAAATAAGAGACTGTTGGATCTAATGGACTATTAAAGTTTTATGGTAATGATAAGCCATGTTCCTATTTAAGGGGCAGAAATTTAAATATTCAAAATGCCATTCACCTGGGAAATGTGATTATATTCTTAGTTATGCTTCCCTCTAATTTGATAGGAACGTCATTTCTGACTGCCTTTGTGGAAAGTGAATTGTGAGCTGCTATTCCAGACACTATCCCCAAGATTATAGATTATGTGGTGTTAGTAGTCATTGCCATCTGTGGTAATATGTCTGTTCAAGTTATCTCAAGTGAAAAGACAAACACTTCAAAGATGGAGAGGGAGGCAGCTGCAGATACAAAGATACTTGTAGTACATATAGTTCTTCCTCAAGCTTTGAAAACTTTGATCTAGTACATAGGAATAGTAAGGAACCAGAGTCGGAAGTTAAGCCTCCTTTTTATGTTATCTTCAGAAGAAGAATGAAGCCTTCTGTAAGAAAATTCTAACTCTCCTTTCCTTGTTTTAGCAATAAAAACTCAGATAGCCTACTATATTTCATATTTTCCCCATATATACTATTTACTTATTTGTTTTAGTCATTCTTTTGTTTAATTTTGGGATTGGAATATAAATACAATGTGTCCCCTTCCCTTTCCTCCCTCTAAATCATCTCACATACCCCTCATTTCTCTTCATCAACTTCATGGACTCTGTTTTTGTTAGTTGTTATTGCATACATATATGCATTTGCATTTGCAAATGTATTCCCAAATGTAACCTTTTGCATCCATACAATGCTATTTGTTGTATGGTCTCAGGGCTGATTCTTTGGCACTGAACAACCAATTGGCTCGTCCTTGGGGAGGACCTCCTCCTTTGGCCCAGGTGTACTTAGTGGTATACAATACTTTTGTAGGGTTGAGGCCTGAAGACTTTTTCTTTATCCAGTTAAGAATGTTCATTGGTGTCACTCCTGTTTAGCTCACATTTGGGTAGTCATATTGGTGAGATTTTCATGGGTGTAGCTTCTGATGTTACCAGGAATCTCACTCTGTTCTCCATTCACAGTTTGTGCTGCTTACTTCCCCAGACATCTTTGATTTTGTTTTTAGCACATAATCAGGTTGACTTTCCTCTCAGCATTCTAGACATTCTATCTTTCATTTACTACATGTGTTTATCAGGCTGCAATGTGGTAAAGTTAATGTCCTAGAGCTTTTCTTCATTCTGGTTTTGTTTTGTTTTGTTTGTTGTTTTTTTCAGGCACCCATGAAACATGTGTCCCATTGGGACATTGTGATGATTAAACTCCATTGTCAACTTAGATGGAAATTTAATCAGGTAAGAGAGTATTCTGGGTAAAACAAATTTCTGGGTATGTCTATGAGGGCATTTTCATGCAGTTTCAACTGAGGAGAGAAGGCCTACACTAAACATGGTCTGGATGTATAGACTGAAGAAAATAGAAAAACAGAAGAGCTAATGATTACCAACATTCATCTCTGCTTTCTGTCAGCATATAAATGTCTCAAATGCCTTCATACTCTTGCTGCCATAGGCGTAGGTTCTCCACCATGATCAACTGTTTTCCCACAGACTATGGGCCAAAGAAAATTCCTGCTATCTTTGTATTTTCTTTGACAGATATGTAATCACAAATGCAGGGAAAGGAACTGACCTAACTGTGTATCCCAGCCCTCCCCTTCCATATGACTATATAAATTTTAAGATACTAAACCTTTTTCCTGGACATGTTATTTCAAATTCTTCATATCCAATCTAAATTTTACCACTTTTCTATCAAGACTTCATTATAATATCTCAAAAAGTATATCAATTTCTTGCAGCAATCATTTCATGAGTCAATCCTGTCATTTTATGGTGTTTTAAATATATGTATAACATTTCTTTATTGGGAAAGGTGCAGGCACATGTGCCATGTAGTGTTTTTGGAGGTAAGACTACCACTTGCTGAACTCAAGTGTTCCTTTCCATCATCTTGGTTACAGGAATCGATTCAGATAGGGATTACTAGCATGCAACAGCAATATTCCCTAATAAACTATCTTGCCAGTCAGCCTGACATTCTGTTTTCTTACCTACATTATGTTCTGCTTCATATTTCTGTTTCTATTATGATAAAAGCCTTCTAATCAAACCCTCTCATGAACTACTTAAATACTGTCCAAACAATTTCATCTGTACTTTCTTTCTCTAGGTTCATATCCATGGTGGAGTCAACACAACTTTAGAACAAAAGTCGAGTATCAACTTCATCTAGCTAAATGACCCTAAATAGGATTTTTCAGTTGGGTCCATTTGAAAAAAAGTAAAGTGCAGAAATTCTCTAGAATAGAAATTATTTAACTTCAGGCGATCATGACTGCAGTGTAGGAGGGTGTCTCAAAGACCAAAAGTAAAGAGTTGCCATCATAGTGTGAGATTTTGAGGGCACAGTGGAGGGTTATGCATTCAGAGCATGTGTCACATGGCTCAAGAAAGAATGAGACCACAGGAGCTTTGTGATAGATTCCAAAGCTTTATTCCTTTTGTAATAAAGAGAAAGAACATAATATCTCTCCATTTCTTGCTTCTAAGTCTGCTTTCTTACTGACAATGTCTCATGGGAAGACCTCCAAAGACCATGCTAGGAGGTGTGTGTGTGTGTGTGTGTGTGTGTGTGTGTGTGTGTGTGTGTATGAACTTTCTATGTAGGCTCGGTTGGTCTCACACTCCTTCTATCTCAGGCTTCTTGATGGTTTGGAGAAAAAATTTAGCATGACAAGATGCAAAATTTCTGCTCAAGAATATTTACTGACATTTCTATGATTAAAAAGGAAAAAAATCATATCCTTATAAGGTTATAATCAATTTAAAAATGCAACCTTTAGTTATAGCACCCAACAAAGAGAAATACAGAAATCAATTCTATTCAAAGCAAAATGTATCAGGAAAATCTTTATTAAATGGAAATTTGTATCTTTAGAACATAATTAATTATAATGAAGAATTACAATCAGGACTAATGAGAAACAAAGAACTCTACTAAAATTTAGTCTGATAAAAATTATTTCAACAGAACTGTTGATGATTTAAGGATTTGAGGGCTTAAGCATTCTGTCTCTTTTGTGTGTGTTAAGATTGATTTATAATACAGCATTAGGACTGTGTTTGAGGCATTAAGGAACTGAGTGCCAAACCAATTTTCAGTGTCCTGCAGTTATTTTCATTTTTTGCATTTGGATTTTGCAGCTTAGAATCCTCTTATTTGTATTATTGTAATGAAAACATTTATTTCTCATGTTTTGTTTTGTTTTTTTTTTTACATGAAATATTAAAGAGACACAGTGGCTACCTTTAGGTCTTGGGGATATAACATTATTATCCCTAATGACTCTTCCTCTTCCAATCAACTTGTTTGTTTTCTGTTTCTCACTGTTATCAATACTTAGAATACCATGAGTATTTCTCACCATTTTTCATTTTCATGAACTGATAAGAACTTGGAAACTTCAACTTTGCTATTGTGTTAATGGTGGGTGTTTTTATTTTGCTTTATCTTAAATTTTCTCTCTTGAAATGGGCTTTTTTGGAGAAAAAGTTAAAATTAATATTATTTTGAATGTAGATAAAAATTATTAGATATTAAAATTTTCAGTAGAGTACAATAACAATTTAGAACCATATTGAATGGTTGGGTGACACGCACAGTATTAATGACCCAGGAACTGCAAGAACTGGAGGAGATCCAATAGCAGGGTTTCACTAGAAGCCAATATATTTTTTGTTCCAAGTTAGTACACTATTCCATATTTTTGTGTTGATGCCATTGGGGTTTGGGCACAATGGACTCTTATTAGCAGACAGACTCTATTTACAATTACCAATTTGTAAAATTAATTTTGCCTAAGCATGAGACATCTGTAGAGTGTCTGCTGGGCCTGCCTAGTACCTCTGAAAATCACCCCAGACATATTATACATCTGCTATCTTTTATAATCCAAACTGCTGCAAGAAGGAATATGTATTTATCCTTCCTAATGAAAAGGAGATGTCTGAATACTAACTAAATGAACAAGAGATTGCAGTTTGAGTTGCCAAGCTTGGCTTGTGTGACGTTAAATGTTTCAGTAGCTAATTCTTATGAATTATTGAGATTCTTATCATTCAGCAAATGGATCCCATCCTGCACTAATTACCACCATGTATCTCTGGCTTATCGTAGATAATGTGTCATGAGAGGGCTTGGAGTAAGGCTTTTAAAAAGTACATGATGGTATTCCTATGGTTTCTATCGATGAACAGAAGATGGTAATATAAGACTTTGAGTAGTGTTCATCAGGGTTAAGGTTGTCACAAGCTTTGTAGGAATGAGATTTCTATTTCCATTTCACATATCTATTTGGAAGACGATCAGTAATATGGTCAGATAGGAATATTATGATATACTCTGCTCCCAAATAGTGAAAAATCAGTTTTACAATTAATGAATTTGATTAGTTAGGTGTTGGGAGCCGCGCCCACATTCGCCGTTACAAGATGGCGCTGACAGCTGTGTTCTAAGTGGTAAACAAATAATCTGCGCATGTGTCGAGGGTGGTTCTCCACTCCATGTGCTCTGCCTTCCCCGTGACGTCAACTCGGCCGATGGGCTGCAGCCAATCAGGGAGTGACACGTCCTAGGCGAAGGAGAATTCTCCTTAATAGGGACGGGGTTTCGTTTTCTCTCTCTCTTGCTTCTTACACTCTGGCTCCTGAAGATGTAAGCAATAAAGTTTTGCCGCAGAAGATTCTGGTCTGTGGTGTTCTTCCTGGCCGGGCGTGAGAACGCGTCTAATAACAATTGGTGCCGAAACCCGGGACGAGAAAAAACTCGGGACTGGCGCAAGGAAGATCCCTCATTCCAGAACCAGAACTGCGGGTCGCGGTAATAAAGGTTCCCGTAAAGCAGACTGTTAAGAAGGATTCAACTGTATGAATTCAGAACTTTTCAGCTGGAGAACGAGAGTACCAGTGAGTACAGCTTTACGAGGTAAGCCTGGTCTTGAACTTTCTAACGAAATTCAAGACAGTCTATCAGAAGTAAAGTGGGAAATGGCTTTACAAGGTATATTTGGCCTTGAATTTTTTCTGGTGTTAGGAGCCCTTTTGTTCCTTTTCACATGTTATCAAGTGGTTAAGGCAGGGCGGATTCTAGATAAAATTCAGGACAATCTATCAGAAGTAAAGCGGGGAGAGAGAGTAGGAGCAAAGAGAAAATATGGTACACAAAATAAGTATACAGGCCTTTCCAAGGGTCTTGAACCCGAGGAAAAGTTTAGGTCAGGTAAGAATACCTGGGGAGAGATTAGAAGGAAGGAAAAGAAAAAAGAAAAGAAAAAAGATCGATTAGCGGAGGTCTCTAGGAGATACTCGTCACTAGATGAGCTCAGGAAGCCAGCTCTTAGTAGCTCTGAAGCAGATGAAGAATTCTCCTCTGAGGAAACAGACTGGGAGGAAGAAGCAGCCCATTACCAGCCAGCTAATTGGTCAAGAAAAAAGCCAAAAGCGGCTGGCGAAAGCCAGCGTACTGTTCAACCTCAGGGCAGTCAGTTTCAAGGTCCGCCCTATGCGGAGCCCCCGCCCTGCGTAGTGCGTCAGCAATGCGCAGAGAGGCAATGCGCAGAGAGATGCGCAGAGAGGCAGTGCGCAGAGAGGCAGTGCGCAGAGAGGCAGTGCGCAGACTCATTCATTCCCAGAGAGGAACAAAGAAAAATACAACAGGCATTTCCGGTCTTTGAAGGAGCCGAGGGTGGGCGTGTCCACGCTCCGGTAGAATACTTACAAATTAAAGAACTTGCCGAGTCGGTCCGTAAATATGGAACCAATGCTAATTTTACCTTGGTGCAGTTAGACAGGCTTGCCGGCATGGCACTAACTCCTGCCGACTGGCAAACGGTTGTAAAAGCCGCTCTCCCTAGTATGGGCAAATATATGGAATGGAGAGCTCTTTGGCATGAAACTGCACAAGCGCAGGCCCGAGCAAACGCAGCTGCTTTGACTCCAGAGCAGAGAGATTGGACTTTTGACTTGTTAACGGGTCAGGGAGCTTATTCTGCTGATCAAACAAACTACCATTGGGGAGCTTATGCCCAAGTTTCCTCCACGGCTATTAGGGCCTGGAAGGCGCTCTCCCGAGCAGGTGAAACCACTGGTCAATTAACAAAAGTTGTCCAGGGACCTCAGGAATCCTTCTCAGATTTTGTGGCCAGAATGACAGAGGCAGCAGAGCGTATTTTTGGAGATTCAGAGCAAGCCGCGCCTCTGGTAGAACAGCTAATCTATGAGCAAGCCACAAAGGAGTGCCGAGCGGCCATAGCCCCAAGAAAGAACAAAGGCTTACAAGACTGGCTCAGGGTCTGTCGAGAGCTTGGGGGACCTCTCACCAATGCAGGCTTAGCGGCCGCCATCCTTCAATCTCAGAACCGCTCCATGGGCAGAAATGATCAGAGGACATGTTTTAATTGCGGAAAGCCTGGGCATTTTAAGAAAGATTGCAGAGCTCCAGATAAACAGGGAGGGACTCTCACTCTTTGCTCTAAGTGTGGCAAGGGTTATCATAGAGCTGACCAGTGTCGCTCTGTGAGGGATATAAAGGGCAGAATTCTTCCCCCACCTGATAGTCAATCAACTGATGTGCCAAAAAACGGGTCATCGGGCCCTCGGTCCCAGGGCCCTCAAAGATATGGGAACCGGTTTGTCAGGACCCAAGAAGCAGTCAGAGAGGCGACCCAGAAAGACCCACAAGGGTGGACCTGCGTGCCGCCTCCGACTTCCTACTAATGCCTCAAATGAGTATTCAGCCGGTGCCGGTGGAGCCTATACCATCCTTGCCCCCGGGAACCATGGGCCTTATTCTCGGCCGGGGTTCACTCACCTTGCAGGGCTTAGTAGTCCACCCTGGAGTTATGGATTGTCAACATTCCCCTAAAATACAGGTCCTGTGCTCAAGCCCTAAAGGCGTTTTTTCTATTAGTAAAGGAGATAGGATAGCTCAGCTGCTGCTCCTCCCTGATAATACCAGGGAGAAATCTGCAGGACCTGAGATAAAGAAGATGGGCTCCTCAGGAAATGATTCTGCCTATTTGGTTGTATCTTTGAATAATAGACCTAAGCTCTGCCTTAAGATTAACGGAAAAGAGTTTAAAGGCATCCTTGATACCGGAGCAGATAAAAGTATAATCTCTACACATTGGTGGCCCAAAGCATGGCCCACCACAGAGTCATCTCATTCATTACAGGGCCTAGGATATCAATCATGTCCCACTATAAGCTCCGTTGCCTTGACGTGGGAATCCTCTGAAGGACAGCAAGGGAAATTCATACCTTATGTGCTCCCACTCCCGGTTAACCTCTGGGGAAGGGATATTATGCAGCATTTGGGCCTTATTTTGTCCAATGAAAACGCCCCATCGGGAGGGTATTCAGCTAAAGCAAAAAATATCATGGCAAAGATGGGTTATAAAGAAGGAAAAGGGTTAGGACATCAAGAACAGGGAAGGATAGAGCCTATCTTACCTAATGGAAACCAAGACAGACAGGGTCTGGGTTTTTCCTTAGTGGCCATTGGGGCAGCACGACCCATACCATGGAAAACAGGGGACCCAGTGTGGGTTCCTCAATGGCACCTATCCTCTGAAAAACTAGAAGCTGTGATTCAACTGGTAGAGGAACAATTAAAACTAGGCCATATTGAACCCTCTACCTCACCTTGGAATACTCCAATTTTTGTAATTAAGAAAAAGTCAGGAAAGTGGAGACTGCTCCATGACCTCAGAGCCATTAATGAGCAAATGAACTTATTTGGCCCAGTACAGAGGGGTCTCCCTGTACTTTCCGCCTTACCACGTGGCTGGAATTTAATTATTATAGATATTAAAGATTGTTTCTTTTCTATACCTTTGTGTCCAAGGGATAGGCCCAGATTTGCCTTTACCATCCCCTCTATTAATCACATGGAACCTGATAAGAGGTATCAATGGAAGGTCTTACCACAGGGAATGTCCAATAGTCCTACAATGTGCCAACTTTATGTGCAAGAAGCTCTTTTGCCAGTGAGGGAACAATTCCCCTCTTTAATTTTGCTCCTTTACATGGATGACATCCTCCTGTGCCATAAAGACCTTACCATGCTACAAAAGGCATATCCTTTTCTACTTAAAACTTTAAGTCAGTGGGGTTTACAGATAGCCACAGAAAAGGTCCAAATTTCTGATACAGGACAATTCTTGGGCTCTGTGGTGTCCCCAGATAAGATTGTGCCCCAAAAGGTAGAGATAAGAAGAGATCACCTCCATACCTTAAATGATTTTCAAAAGCTGTTGGGAGATATTAATTGGCTCAGACCTTTTTTAAAGATTCCTTCCGCTGAGTTAAGGCCTTTGTTTGGTATTTTAGAAGGAGATCCTCATATCTCCTCCCCTAGGACTCTTACTCTAGCTGCTAACCAGGCCTTACAAAAAGTGGAAAAAGCCTTACAGAATGCACAATTACAACGTATTGAGGATTCGCAGCCTTTCAGTTTGTGTGTCTTTAAGACAGCACAATTGCCAACTGCAGTTTTGTGGCAGAATGGGCCATTGTTGTGGATCCATCCAAACGTATCCCCAGCTAAAATAATAGATTGGTATCCTGATGCAATTGCACAGCTTGCCCTTAAAGGTCTAAAAGCAGCAATCACCCACTTTGGGCAAAGTCCATATCTTTTAATTGTACCTTATACCGCTACACAGGTTCAAACCTTGGCAGCCACATCTAATAATTGGGCAGTTTTAGTTACCTCCTTTTCAGGAAAAATAGATAACCATTATCCAAAGCATCCAATCTTACAGTTTGCCCAAAATCAATCTGTTGTGTTTCCACAAATAACAGTAAGAAACCCACTTAAAAATGGGATTGTGGTATATACTGATGGATCAAAAACTGGCATAGGTGCCTATGTGGCTAATGGTAAAGTGGTATCCAAACAATATAATGAAAATTCACCTCAAGTGGTAGAATGTTTAGTGGTTTTAGAAGTTTTAAAAACTTTTTTAGAACCCCTTAATATTGTGTCAGATTCCTGTTATGTGGTTAATGCAGTAAATCTTTTAGAAGTGGCTGGAGTGATTAAGCCTTCCAGTAGAGTTGCCAATATTTTTCAGCAAATACAATTAGTTTTGTTATCTAGAAGATTTCCTGTTTATATTACTCATGTTAGAGCCCATTCAGGCCTACCTGGCCCCATGGCTCTGGGAAATGATTTGGCAGATAAGGCCACTAAAGTGGTGGCTGCTGCCCTATCATCCCCGGTAGAGGCTGCAAAAAATTTTCATAACAATTTTCATGTGACGGCTGAAACATTACGCAGTCGTTTCTCCTTGACAAGAAAAGAAGCCCGTGACATTGTTACTCAATGTCAAAGCTGCTGTGAGTTCTTGCCAGTTCCTCATGTGGGAATTAACCCACGTGGTATTCGACCTCTACAGGTCTGGCAAATGGATGTTACACATGTTTCTTCCTTTGGAAAACTTCAATATCTCCATGTGTCCATTGACACATGTTCTGGCATCATGTTTGCTTCTCCGTTAACCGGAGAAAAAGCCTCACATGTGATTCAACATTGTCTTGAGGCATGGAGTGCTTGGGGGAAACCCAAACTCCTTAAGACTGATAATGGACCAGCTTATACGTCTCAAAAATTCCAACAGTTCTGCCGTCAGATGGACGTGACCCACCTGACTGGACTTCCATACAACCCTCAAGGACAGGGTATTGTTGAGCGTGCGCATCGCACCCTCAAAGCCTATCTTATAAAACAGAAGAGGGGAACTTTTGAGGAGACTGTACCCCGAGCACCAAGAGTGTCTGTGTCTATGGCACTCTTTACACTCAATTTTTTAAATATTGATGCTCATGGCCATACTGCGGCTGAACGTCATTGTTCAGAGCCAGATAGGCCCAATGAGATGGTTATATGGAAAAATGTCCTTGATAATAAATGGTATGGCCCGGATCCTATTTTGATAAGATCCAGGGGAGCTATCTGTGTTTTCCCACAGAATGAAGACAACCCATTTTGGATACCAGAAAGACTCACCCGAAAAATCCAGACTGACCAAGGGAATACTAATGTCCCTCGTCTTGGTGATGTCCAGGGCGTCAATAATAAAGAGAGAGCAGCGTTGGGGGATAATGTCGATATTTCCACTCCCAATGACGGTGATGTATAATGCTCAAGTATTCTCCTGCTTTTTTACCACTAACTGGGAACTGGGTTTGGCCTTAATTCAGACAGCCTTGGCTCTGTCTGGACAGGTCCAGATGACTGACACCATTAACACTTTGTCAGCCTCGGTGACTACAGTCATAGATAAACAGGCCTCAACTAATGTCAAGATACAGAGAGGTCTCATGCTGGTTAATCAACTCATAGATCTTGTCCAGATACAACTAGATGTATTATGACAAATAACTCAGCTGGGATGTAAACAAAATTTTCCGGGATTGTGTGTTACTTCCATTCAGTATGTTAAATTTACTAGGGCAGCTAATTTGTCAAAAAGTCTTTTTCAGTATATGTTACAGAATTGGATGGCTGAATTTGAACAGATCCTTCGGGAATTGAGACTTCAGGTCAACTCCACGCGCTTGGACCTGTCCCTGACCAAAGGATTACCCAATTGGATCTCCTCAGCATTTTCCTTCTTTAAAAAATGGGTGGGATTAATATTATTTGGAGATACACTTTGCTGTGGATTAGTGTTGCTTCTTTGATTGGTCTGTAAGCTTAAGGCCCAAACTAGGAGAGACAAGGTGGTTATTGCCCAGGCGCTTGCAGGACTAGAACATGGAGCTTCCCCTGATATATCTATGCTTAGGCAATAGGTCGCTGGCCACTCAGCTCTTATATCCCATGAGGCTAGTCTCATTGCACGGGATAGAGTGAGTGTGCTTCAGCAGCCCGAGAGAGTTGCACGGCTAAGCACTGCAGTAGAAAGGCTCTGCGGCATATATGAGCCTATTCTAGGGAGACATGTCATCTTTCAAGAAGGTTGAGTGTCCAAGTGTCCTTCTCTCCAGGCAAAACGACACGGGAGCAGGTCAGGGTTGCTCTGGGTAAAAGCCTGTGAGCCTAAGAGCTAATCCTGTACATGGCTCCTTTACCTACACACTGGGGATTTGACCTCTATCTCCACTCTCATTAATATGGGTGGCCTATTTGCTCTTATTAAAAGGAAAGGGGGAGATGTTGGGAGCCGCGCCCACATTCGCCGTTACAAGATGGCGCTGACAGCTGTGTTCTAAGTGGTAAACAAATAATCTGCGCATGTGCCGAGGGTGGTTCTCCACTCCATGTGCTCTGCCTTCCCCGTGACGTCAACTCGGCCGATGGGCTGCAGCCAATCAGGGAGTGACACGTCCTAGGCGAAGGAGAATTCTCCTTAATAGGGACGGGGTTTCGTTTTCTCTCTCTCTTGCTTCTTACACTCTGGCTCCTGAAGATGTAAGCAATAAAGTTTTGCCGCAGAAGATTCTGGTCTGTGGTGTTCTTCCTGGCCGGGCGTGAGAACGCGTCTAATAACAGTTAGGGAGAGAAAAATCATCTCTGAAACAGTAACCAACTTTGTCATTTCAGCTGCATTTCTGTTATTAGCTTATTGGTATTTGCTATGACCAAAATGATCTAAATAAATAACTCTTATGTATATATATACCAAATACTAAGGGTATTTGTAAGTATGGTGAGTCATCATATATTATATGTTACTTCTGTTTATATTTTATAGAAATTTATAATAAAGTACTTGAGATATAGGCTCCAGAAAACAAAAGTAAAAAAAGCATGTTGTTTATTAAGCCTTCAGTAATTTAAACAGCAGGATCTATTGAGTTGTATTCCCTACATTTCTTGTGCTTGGTTAAGAAACAATTCAATCCTCAGAAAGACTAGTTTCTTTTCCTAGTAACCTGATCTTGGCTTCGGACATTCTCCATCAAGAAAGTACTTTGATCTTGGAATAAAAAAAAAAAAAAAAAAAAAAAAAAAACATATAAATTGTTTTCTATATTATTCGTAACTGAATGTGAGAAATGAAGATATAGGACTTTGGACAATTAGTTCTCCAGGATCTTATCTGGTTTTTCTAGAAAAAAAATAATTTGTGAAGATTATCCACAGAGTTGCTGGAGTTTCTAGATACCAAGGTCCTAGGAATGTGGTTAGCCAAAGGCCAAAGAAAACATGCAAAATACCTCTCCTGGAAGGGTGCATTTACCTGTTGGTCCTGAGTGACTTCAAGAAGGAGAACTGCTTTTGCCTTCATTTGCACTGTTTTGTGTTGGCAGAATAGACAGAGCCTCTAGAACAAGGAATTACTTTACCATCTGATACTAATTACTTCCCCACTGGCATGAGGGAATGGATGTTGCTATTGAACAACAGTACATGGCACTTTTATTCACTGTATAAAGGGTAAAATGCAAAAGGACCAAACTTACCACTAGAAGTCAAGGAAGATACAAATGTTGAAAAACAAAATCAATCAAGCATGTGTTTGTATGGATTTAAGGTTAACATTTCTCTGTGAAACTAATAGCAGTAAACACACCCTCTGTAACTAAAGTAAGCATTCCTTCTCAAGAGAACATTCTGTAATATTGTTCATCACTCTTTAGTAACCCCTGAGAAGTTTGAATTTAAATCAGCCCTAGAACCTACTTCAAACATAGAGAGTGAAGTAGGCTCTATGTTTGATGTGTGATAGACTGTTTAGGAGTTGAAGGTACTGTATTAGTAAGGCAGCAAGGAGAATATTGGTAAGGGGAAGTATCCAGACATCAACAAACTTGGAGGAATAGCATTTAACAGGAAATATACAAATGTATATGTCAACATGATTTGTTGAATGGTAATGAAATGTGGCATGGAAAGATGGATTAGTAGTTAAGAGCATTGGCTACTCTTCCAGAGGTTCTCAATTCCCAGTAACAATATGGTGACTCATGACTGACTATCTATAATGTGATCGGATGCCCTCTTCTGGCAATTAGGTGCACATGCAGATAGAGCACTGACGTGCATAAAATAATTAAATAAATCATTAAAAAAAAAAAAAAAAAAAAAGGTCCAGTGGCTGAGGAAGTCAGCAAAGAGAGAGATCAGTAATTCAGGGAGTCAGCTTTCTGAGTTAAGAAACAGCTATAGGGTAAACAGCTGATGGGAACAAGTTTAGATTGACCCATTTCATTCAGCACAATATATGTATATAATTTCCCTTAAAACATAGAGCAAGCACATTTTGACTCCTCCAAGTTCTACTCAAATGTTTAAAGAAGAATCCTCCCAAAAGTTATTTGACAGAAATAGAACATGAAAGGCATCAGTAATAGAACTGCAGGATCATCCTCTAGAATGATGTTCATCTTCTTAACTCCTAGGGATTGATGAAAAGCCTGACCCTTGAACTTTTCTCCCAGGTAAGTTTACACACAGAGTAGCTGATGACCTCAGATAACAAGAAGCTGCAGGTTACAAGATATAGAGCTTTCACAATAAAACAACAAATTCCAGAGCCTAAACAAGGAAAAATACTGAAAGATGGAAACTGAATATAAATTAAGTCAAAATATACAACTAAAGTTAAAGAGAAGTGCTAACAACATAGAACAACACATGGATCATGGAAATATTGGCTCTAAAAGACACATGGTAGATTGGTACTAGATAACTGTAGAATGGAATGGGTGAACAATCTAGTAGAGCTTTAGAAGAACTGACTGAAGAACTATCATATAAAAGCCAAAATAGATTTTCTATCCTGTGTCTCTCTGAGGCAGGCCCATGTAGGAGATCATGGGTCACAGAAGTGACAGGTCTTCTTAAACACAGTCCCTATAGACCTTCATCCTGAGCCAGAAGGTGGAGCTGATCCTAAATCTTCTGTGCACCTTCCCTGGAAGGAGAGAGCTTCCCTCCAGAGAGTGCTATGACCTTGGGACTCAGATGAGATAGCCATTTTCTATCCTGTGTCTCTCTGAGGTAGGTCCACACAGGAAAGCACAGGCTGAGGAAGCAACAGGGTTTCTTGGACACTGTTCCTATGGGCCTTCATCCTCAGCCAGGAGGTGGGGCTGTTCCTCAGCCCTCTGTGCTCTGGTCTTGCCAGAAGAGATCTGGTCACCCAAGACTGCTGACAGAGGCTAACAGAATCACAGGAGAAACAAGCTTCAGTCAGAGACATCTAGAACATCTAACACAAGAGATTACCAGATGGCAAAATTCAAACTTAAGAATCTTACCAACAGAAATCAAGATGATTTGGTAATATCAGAACTCAGTACTCCAACCAGAGCAAGTCCTGGATACCCTAACAAACTGTAAAGGCAAGATTCAGATTTAAAATCATATCTCATGATGATAGCAGAGGATTTCAAGGACATTAATAACTCCCTTAAAGAAATACAACAGAACACAAATAAATAGGTAGAAGTCCTTAAAGAGGGAACACAAAATCCCTTAAACAATTACAGGAAAACAATACCAAGCAGATGAAGGAAATGAACAAAACCATCTAAGATCTAAAAATCGAAGTAGAAATAATAAAGAACACCCAAAGGGAGACAACTCTGAAGATAGAAATCCTAGGAAAGAAAGCAGGAACCATAGATGTGAGCATCAGCAACTGAATACAAGAGATGGAAGAGAGAATCTCAGGTGCAGAAGATTCCATAGAAAACATGGACACAACAGTCAAAGAAAATGCAAAATGCAAAAATCCTGACTCAAAACATCCAGGAAATCCAGGACAAAATGAGAAGACCAAACCTAAGGATAGATAGGTATGGGTATAGATGAGAATGAAGATTTTCAGCTTAAAGTGCCAATAAATATCTTCAACAAAATTATAGAAGAAAACTTCATTAACCTAAAGAAAGAGATGCCCATTAATATACAAGAAGCCTACAGAAATCAAAATAGAATGAACCAGAAAAGAAATTCCTCCTGACACATAATAATCAAAACATCAAATGAACTAAAGATAGAATATTAAAAGCAGTAAGAGAAAATGGACAAGTAACATATAAAGGCAGATGTATTAGATTTACACCAGATTTCTCACCCAAAACTATGAAAAGCAGAGGATCCTGTAGAGATGTTATACAGACCCTAAGAGATAACAAATGTTAGCCCAGGCTACTATACCCAGCAAAATCCTCAATTACCATAGATGGAGAAACCAAAGTTTTCCATGACAAAACCAAATTCATACAATATCTTTTCACAAATCCTGACCTTCAAAGGATAACAAAGGGAAACTCCAACACAAGTAGGGACAGTATGCCCCAGAAAAAGCAAGAAAGTGATCCTTCAAAATCCTAAAAGATGATAGCCTCAAGAACAGAATCCCAACTCTAACAACAAAAATAACAAGAAGCAACAATTAATTTTCCTTAATATTTCTTAATATCAATGGACTCAATTTCCCAATAAAAAGATATACACTAAAAGATTGGATACATAAACAGGACCCAACATTTTTCTGCATAAGGAAACACACCTCAGAGACAAAGACACACTCTACCTCAGAGTAAAAGGCTGGAAAACAATTTTCCAAGCAAATGGTCCCAAGAAACAAACTGGAGTGGCCATTCTAATATTGAAGAAAATTGACTGTCAACCCAAAGTCAACAAAAAAGAAAAGGATTGGCACTTAATACTCATTAAAGGTAAACTTTACCAAGATGAACTCTCTATTCTGAACATCTATGCCAAAAATGCAAGGGCATCCACATTCATTAAAGAAACTTAAATCACACATATTAGTGGGGAGAATTCAACACCCCACTCTTATCAATAGACAGAACCTGGAAAGAGAAAATAAACAGAGACACAGTGAAACACCAGTAGTCATGAAAAAGATGGATTTAACAGATATCTATAGAATGTTTTACCAGAAAAACACGAGGATATTCCCTTTTCTCAGGACCTCATGGTACCTTCTCCAAAATTGACCATATAATTGGTCACAAAACAGGTCTTAACAGGTACAAAAATATTGAAATAATCCTATGCATCCTATCAGAACCCCATGGTCTAAGGCTAATATTCATTAACAACATAAATAATAGAAACTCAACATACACAAAGAGGCTGAACAACATTGTACTCAATGATAACTTGGTCAAGGAAGAAATAAAGAAAGGAGGAGTAGACAGCAGGAAATAATCAAACTCAGGGGTGAAATCAACCAAGTGGAAACAAGAAGAACTATTCAAAGAATCAACCAAACGTTGGTTCTTTGAGAAAATCATAAGATAGATAAACCCTTAGCCAGACTCACTAGAGGGCACAGTGACAGCATCCTAATTAATACAATCAGAAATGAAAAGGGAGACATAACAACAGATCCTGAAGAAATACAAAACACCACCAGATCCTTCTACAAAAGGCTATACTCAACAAAACTGGAAAACCTGGACATAATGGACAAATTTCTAGACAGATACCAGGTACTAAAGCTAAATCAGTATCAGGTTTATGACCTAAACACTCCTATATCCCCTAAAGAAATAGAAGCAGTCATTAATAGTCTCCCAAACAAAAAAAGCCCAGGACCAGATGGGTTTAGTGCAGAGTTCTACCAGACCTTCAAAGAAGATCTAATTCCAGTTCTTTACAAACTATTCCACAAAATAGAAGCAGAAGGTACTCTACCCAACTCATTCTATGAAGCCACAATTACTCTGATACCTAAACCACAAAAAGACCCAACAAAGATAGAGAAGTTCAGACCAATTTCCCTTATGAATATCGATGCAAAAATCCTCAATAAAATTCTCGCTAACCGAATCCATGGACACACCAAAACAAACATCCATCCTGACCAAGTAGGTTTTATTCCAGGGATGCAGGGATGGTTTAATATATGGAAATCCATCAACGTAGTCCACTATATAAACAAACTCAAAGACAAAAACCACATGATCATCTCCTTAGATGCAGAAAAAGCATTCGACAAGATCCAAGACCCATTCATGATAAAAGTCTTGGAAAGAACAGGATTTAAAGGCCTATATCTAAACATGATAAAAGCAATCTACAGCAAACCAGTAGCCAACATCAAAGTAAATGTCGAGAAGCTGGAAGCAATCCCACTAAAATCAGGGACTAGACAAGGCTGCCTACTTTTGTCCTACCTATTCAACACTGTACTTGATGTCCTAGCCAGAGCAATTCGACGACAAAAGGAGATCAAGGGAATACAAATAGGAAATGAAGATCTCAAAGTAACACTTTTTGCAGATGATATAATAGTATATATAAATGACCCTAAAAATTCCACCAGAGAACTCCTAAACCTGATAAACAGCTTCAGTGAAGTAGCTGGATATAAAATTAACTCAAACAAGTCAATGGCCTTTCTCTACATAAAGTATAAACAGGATGAGAAAGAAATTAGGGAAACAACACCCTTCTCAAGAGTCATGAATAATATAAAATACCTTGGTGTGACACTAACTAAGGAAGTTAAAGATCTGTATGATAAGAACTTCAAGTCTCTGAAGAAAGAAATTAAAGAAGATCTCCTAAGGTGGAAATATCTCCCATGCTCATGGATTGGCAGGAAAATATAGTAAAAATGGCTATCTTGCCAAAAGCAATCTACAGATTCAATGCAATCCCCATCAAAATTCCAGCTCAATTCTTCAATGAATTAGAAAGGGCAATCTGGAATAACAAAAAACCTAGGATAGCAAAAACTCTGCTCAAAGATAAAAGAACCTCTGGTGGAATCACCATGCCTGACCTAAAGCTTTACTACAGAGCAATTGTGATAAAAAACTGCATGGTACTGGTATAGTGGCAGACAAGTAGACCAATGGAATAGAATTGAGACCCAGAAATGAACCCACACACCTATGGTCACTTGATCTTTGACAACGGAGCTAAAACCATCCAGTGGAAAAAAGATAGCATTTTCAACAAATGGTGCTGGCCCAACTGGCGGGTAACATGTAGAAGAATGCGAATTAATCCATTCCTATCTCCTTATACTAAGGTCAAATCTAAGTGGATTATGGAACTCCACATAAAACCAGAGAGGGTGAAACTTATAGAAGAGAAAGTGGAAAAGCCTGGAAGTTGTGGGCACAGGGGAAAAATTCCTGAATATAACAGCAATGGCTTATACTATAAAATCGAATATCAACAAATGGGACCTCATAAAATTGCAAAGCTTCTGTAAGGCAAAAGACGTTGTCAATAAGACAAAATGACCAATAATAGATTGGTAAAGGATCTTTACCTATCCTAAATCAGATAGGGGATGAATATCCAATATATATAAAGAACTCAAGAAGGTGGACTCCAAAAATTCAAATAACCCCATTAAAAAATGGGGTGCAGAGCTTAACAAAGAATTCTCACCTGAGGAATACAGAATGAACAAGAAGCACCTGAAAAAATGTTCAGCATCATTAATCATCAGGGAAATGCAAATCAAACAACCCTGAGATCCTACCTCACACCAGTCAGAATGGCTAAGATCAAAAACTCAGGTGACAGCAGATGCTGGCAAGGATGT
Source organism: Mus musculus (assembly GCF_000001635.26). NCBI lineage: Eukaryota > Metazoa > Chordata > Mammalia > Rodentia > Muridae > Mus > Mus musculus. The sequence goes on from NC_000074.6 coordinate 62,819,321, forward strand.
GGATAAAGAGGAACACTCCTCCACTGTTGGTGGGATTGCAAGCTTGTAAAACAACTCTGAAAATAAGTCTTGGAGTTCCTCAAAATATTGGACATAGTACTAATGGAGGATCCTGCAATACCTCTCCTGGGCATATATCCAGAAGATGTTCCAACTGGTAAGAAGGACACGTGCTCCTTAATCTGTCCTTATATCTGAAGGATAGCTTTCTTTTTTTTTGGTAAAATATTCCTGGTTTTCAAAGTTTATCATTTCGTAATCTGGCTAAAAGATCTCTTTGTAGAGATCCACTCTAACCAGTGGTTGTTCTCTTATGTCTGATGGGACAGTCACAAGATCCTTGGAGTTGGTATAAATAAGTGTCCTGGAAAATTATTGTATTCCCTAGGTAGTGGTTGTTTCCTTGGTTGTTTTGTTTTTTGTTTTGCTTTGTGTTTTATTTGTTGTTGTTGGTAGTGGTGTTTTCAGGTTTTGTTTTATTTCTTTTTCTTTCTTTCCATTTAAATTTTTTCAGCTCTTCCACTTCAAACTTCTCTTCCTTTGAAGAAGTGTATATTTCTTCCAGACTAAATGGAGGAGTGGATTCCATTGAGGAAATAATAATAATAATAATAATAATAATAATAATAATAATAATGGAAAAAGAAAAAGGTAGTTAGCAGTGTCAACATCTCAAAAACACTCAGATCTTTATTGTAGACTAATCCACTCTATCCCACGTATTTCTGCTTGGTGTATCTACTTAACATCATGTGTCTTTACTTTCCTTTACAAAGCCAAGCTACACATGAGGAGTATCATAATTGTTTTCATAGACTGTATCTTGCAACTCTTAAGAGCCCATGACTTTTCACAACAAGATGTACCCATTTCCTTTCCTTTCCTTTGTCCTTTCCTTTGTCCTTTCCTTTCCTTTCCTTTCCTCTCCTCTCCTGTCCTGTCCTCTCCTCTCCTCTCCTCTCCTCTCCTCTCCTCTCCTCTCCTCTCCTCTCCTCTCCTCTCCTCTCCTTTCCTTTGTCCTTTCCTTTGTCCTTTCCTTTCCTTTCCTTTCCTTTCCTTTCCTTTCCTTTCCTTTCCTTTCCTTTCCTTTCCTTTCCTTTCCTTTCCTTTCCTTTCCTTTCCTTTCCTTTCCTTTCCTTGTCTGTCTGTCTTTCTTTCTTTACCTTTTTTTCTTTCTCTTAAAATATTTTCACAAATTCTTTGAGAATTTCATACATTCAAACGGTATTTTTATTATAGTCACCCCACTCTTTCCCCCAATTCTTCCTAGAAATAGCCTTCAACTCACAATCACTTCCTAATTTTTTTTCCTTTTCAAAACATAACCTGTGGGTCCATTTTATGCTATGCATATAATCATATGTAAGAGGTAATATATTCCAATGTGCTTGACCTGGCAGAGACTATATTCTTATAGGAATCTCTCTCTCTCTCTCTCTGTCTCTCTTTTTCTTTCTGACTCTCTCTCTCTCTCCACCCAGAACCCACTCCTCCAGAGGTCGTGGTGGTCCTCAGGAGCTCTTCCCTCTACCCACCCATGCTGGATGTTGAGTAGCTTGAACTTGTGTAGGTCTTGCACGGGAACCAGAAAAGCTCTAGGATCATAATACATCAGAGACAGAGACAGAGACAGAGACAGAGAGAAATGCCTCTTTTAAAGTTTCTCACTCTTTTCAAGTATATGTAGTAGAGGATGGCCTAGTTGGTCATCAATGGGAGGAGAGGCCCTTGGTCCTGTGAAGGCTCTATGCCCCAGTACAGGGAAATGCCAGGAGCAGGAATGGGAGTGGGTAGGTTGGGGAGCGGGGGTTGGGGGAGAGGGGATTGGGGATTTTCAGAGTGGAAACTAGAAAAGGGACTAACGTTTGAAATGTAAATAAAGAAAATATCTAATTAAAAGAAAAGAAGAAGAAGGCAGAATTTGCTCACTTACTCTAGGCTTCTTCTGTGCAAAGATGTAGACCAACTAGAGCTGAGAATTTGGTTAGGTTACCTCTTGGAAGGAAGAACATACATAACATGAAAAGGTTTGCATACTCTCCTTTGTCAATGTGTCAGGTTTCAGACTCTTCGTTTTTTCTTCAAATGTGAGTTGACCTTTACTTCTGGATTTTTAGACTCACACAAGTTGTTTTGTTCAAGTGCAGTTGTCAAATGTATTTTGAAATGAGGGTCTATTTTTCCACCTGAATTCATTTTGGCATTATCTCTGATCTTTCTGTAATGAAGAGATTGTATTATAGAGAAATTGATTGTATTATAGAGAAATTGTACAAGTGACATCTGCTTGCAGAAGATGGGCAACCACAAACATTCTTCTTTCACTTGGGACATCATGGGTCTTGAAAAATCTTTCTTTCTTTCTACTAATACCAATAGCAGATCAAGACTATTTATGGCCCTGATATTGTCATTTGGTGTAGTTGTACCCAGTTAAGGCTACTCAAATCGATCCCAGCAGGTGGTGTGTCCTTGCTTCCCCTCCTCTCCTGGGAATATTCTGCATTCCCAAATGAAGGACATGTGTATATAGCCTTTATGTTTTAATATGTCTTAAACAGCTCAATGGTTGGGCTAATTTCCTAAACCCCATGTGGCTGACCCACTCCCCTGATATTCATGAGTTATTACTTCCTGATTCTATATTCCATCTTTGCTGCCCCAACCAGGTTGGGGGGGCCCTCCTGGGGTCACTTTAACGTTCTCCTACATGGCAGCTATGCCCTCTGTCCTACAATGTCTTTCTTCTCTTTCATTTTCCATGGCATGGCGGATCTATCTCTTCCTGCTTCTCCTTGGTACCTTGCCCGGGAATCCTAAAATTTCTGCCTTGTCATCCTGTCCAGGTATTGGACAACTACAACTTTATTTACTAAGCAAAATGAACTTGAATCAGGATCCCTCAGTCTTCCATGAGGGACGCTGCAAACAAGTTTTTGAGGAAACATAATTAGCAATAGAACACAAACAGCTAGTATTCAGTTTATGTCAACTTCTTTCTTTTTTCAGTTGAAAAGCAAAATTTCATTTTGATTCTATTTTCCTAAGTCTCATAAGGAGGTTTCTAATAAAACACAAATGTAGAAATTACTTAAGGCACTAAAAAACTCTAATAAATGCATGGGTAATACAGTCTAAAGCTTCACTTTATACTTCTTTTTTATGCTCACACATTACATTTATTTGTATGTATATGAGCACGGTAAGTGTCTTATATGTATGTGTATGAGTATAGACACAAGAACCACAAATATGTAAAGTCAGAGAACAAATCGCACAAGCTTACTTGTCAACAAGCTCTTTTATTCACAGAACAACCTCACTGGCTCCATATTGTATTTCTTTGTAAATACTGATAAAATATTATATCACATGAAGACATAGGTTTTCTTTTAAATAGTATTCTGCTGGTTAGTTTACATATAGAACTCGACAGAAACTGCTATAGATAGTCAATAAAAGAGAAAATGCCAAGATCAGATTCCAATGTACCTGATTCTGTTGAGAAATGATTGATGTGGGAGAGGCAAGACCTTATGGGTAATGCTAATCTTGAATTATATAAGAAAACAGGTTGACTTCTTCCTTTCCAACTTGTATCCCCTTGATCTCCTTTTGTTGTCGAATTGCTCTGGCTAGGACTTCAAGTACAATGTTGAATAGGTAGGGAGAGAGTGGACAGCCTTGTCTAGTCCCTGATTTTAGTGGGATTGCTTCAAGCTTCTCACCATTTACTTTGATGCTGGCTACTGGTTTGCTGTAGATTGCTTTTATCATGTTTAGGTAGGGGCCTTGAATTCCTGATCTTTCCAAGACTTTTATCATGAATGGGTGTTGGATTTTGTCAAATGCTTTCTCAGCATCTAACTAGATGATCATGTGGTTTTTGTCTTTGAGTTTGTTTATATACTGGATTACGTTGATGGATTGTCGTGTATTGAACCATCCCTGCATCCCTGGGAAGAAACCTACTTGGTCAGGATGGATGATTGTTTTGATGTGTTTGAACTTTATTGAGGAAGTCAAAATATCACTTTTTGCAGATATGATAGTATATATATATGTGACCCTAAAAATTCCACCAGAGAACTCCTAAGCCTGATAAACAGCTTCAGTGAAGTAGCTGGATATAAAATTAACTCAAACAAGTCAATGGCCTTTCTCTACAAAAAGGACAAACAGGCTGAGAAATAAATTAGGGAAACAACACCCTTCTCAATAGCCACAAATAATATAAAATACCTAGGCGTGACTCTAACTAAGGAAGTGAAAGATCTGTATGACAAGAACTTCATGTCTCTGAAGAAAGAAATTAAAGAAGATCTCAGAAGATGGAAAGAACTCCCATGCTCATGGATCAGCAGGATCAATATACTAAAAATGGCTATCTTGCCAAAAGCAATCTACAGATTCAATGCAATCCCCATCAAAATTCCAACTCAATTCTTCAATGAATTAGAAAGGGCAATCGGCAGATTAATCTGGAATAACAAAAAACCTAGGATAGCAAAAACTCTTCTCAGGGATAAAAGAACCTCTGGTGGAATCACCATGCCCGACCTAAAGCTGTACTACAGAGCAATTGTGATAAAAACTGCATGGTACTGGTATAGGGACAGACAAGTAGACCAATGGAACAGAATTGAAGACCCAGAGATGAACCCACACACCTATGGTCACTTGATCTTTGACAAGGGAGCTAAAACCACCCAGTGGAAAAAAGACAGCATTTTCAACAAATGGTGCTGGCACAACTGGCTGTTATCATGTAGAAGATTGCGAATTGATCCATTACTATCTCCTTGTACTAAGGTCAAATCTAAGTGGATTAAGGAACTCCACATAAAACCAGAGACACTGAAACTTATAGAGGAGAAAGTAGGGAAAAGCCTCGAAGACATGGGTACAGGGGAAAAATTCCTGAATAGAACAGCAATGGCTTGTGCTGTAAGATCAAGAATCGATAAATGGGACCTCATAAAATTGCAAAGCTTCTGCAAAGCAAAAGACACTGTCAATAAGACAAAAAGACCACCAACAGATTGGGAAAGGATCTTTACCTATCCCTAATCGGACAGGGGACTAATATCCAATATATATAAAGAACTCAAGAAGGTAGACTCCATAAATTCAAATAACCCCATTAAAAATAGGGCTCAGAACTGAACAAAGATTTCTCACCCGAGGAATACCGAATGGCAGAGAAGCACCTAAAAAAATGTTCAACATCCTTAATCATCAGGGAAATGCAAATCAAAACAACCCTGAGATTCCACCTCACACCAGTCAGAATGGCTAAGATCAAAAATTCAGGTGACAGCAGATGCTGGAGAGGATGTGGAGAAAAAGGAAAGCTCCTCCATTGTTGGTGGGATTGCAAGCTTGTACAACCACTCTGGAAATCAGTCTGGCGGTTCCTCAGAAAATTGGACATAGTACTAACGGAGGATCCAGCAATACCTCTCCTGGGCATATATCCAGAAGATGCCCCAACTGGTAAGAAGGACACATGCTCCACTATGTTCATAGCAGCCTTATTTATAATAGCCAGAAGCTGGAAAGAACCCAGATGTCCCTCAACAGAGGAATGGATACAGAAAATGTGTTACATTTACACAATGGAGCACTACTCAGCTATTAAAAAGAATGAATTTATGAAATTCCTAGCCAAATGGATTGACCTGGAGGGCATCATCCTGAGTGAGGTAACCCAATCACAAAAGAACTCACATGATATGTACTCACTGATAAGTAGATATTAGCCCAGATACTTAGAATACCCAAGATATAAGATACAATTTGTGAAACTCATGAAACTAAAGAAGAATGAAGACCAACGTGTGGATACTTTGCCCCTTCTTAGAATTGGGAACAAAACACCCATGGAAGAAGTTACAGAGACAAAGATTGGAGCTGAGACGAAAGGATGGACGATCTAGAGACTGCCATATCCGGATATCCTTCCCATAATCAGCCTCCAAATGCTGACACCATTGCACACACTAGCACGATTTTGCTGAAAGGACCCTGATATAGCTGTCTCTTGTGAGACTATGCCGGGGCCTAGCAAACACAGAAGTGGATGCTCATAGTTAGCTATTGGATGCATCACAGGGCCCCCAATTGAGTATCTAGAGAAAGTACACAAGGAGCTAAAGGGATCTGCAACCCTATAGGTAGAACAACAATATGAACTAACCATTACCCCCTGGAGCTCGTGTCTCTATCTGCATACGTATCAGAAGATGGCCTAGTGGGTCATCGGTGGAAAGAGAGGCCCATTGGTCGTGCAAACTTTATATGCCTGAGTATAGGGGAACACCAGGGCCAAGAAGTGGGAGTGGTTGGGTAGGGGATTGGGTGGGGGGAGGGTATAGGGGATTTTTGGTATAGCCCTGGAAATGTAAATGAAGAAAATACCTAATGAAAAAAAAACAAAAAAAATCAGAAAAAAAAGAAATAAAGAAAGAAATTAAAGATGTTTTAGAGTTTAATGAAAATGAAGCCGTAACATACCCAAACTTATGGGACACAATGAAAGCAGTCCTAGTAGGAAAACTGATAGTCTGAGTGCCTCCAAAAAGAAACTGGAGAGAGCATACATGACCAGCTTGACAGCACACCTAAAAGCTCTAGAACAAAAGGAAGCAAATTTACTGAGGAGGAGTAGATAGCAGAAAATAATCAAACACAGGGCTGAAATCATCCAAGTTGAAACAAAAAGAGCTATACAAAGAATCAACCAAATCAGAAGCTGTTTTTTTAATAAAATCAACAAGATAATAAACCCTTAGCCAGACTAACTAGATTGCATAAGGACAGTATCTTAATTAACAAAATCAGAAATGAAAAAGGAGACATAACAACAAAATATTAGGAAATCCCCAAAATCATCAGATCCTACTACAAAAACTTATACTCAAAAAAATTGGAAAACCTGGATAAAATGGACAATTGTCTAGACAGATACCAGGTACCAAATTTAAATCAGGAGCAGATAAACAATCTAAACAGTCCCATATCCCCTAAAGAAATAGAAACAGTCAGTAATAGTCTCCCCCCTAAAAAAAAAGCCCAGGACCAGAAGGGTTTAGTGCAGAGTTCTATCAGTCCTTCAAAGAAGACCTAATTCCTAGTCTCCTCAAAATATTTCACAAAATAGAAGCAGAAGGTACTCTAACGAATTCATTCTATGAAGCCTTAATTAAAATGAAACCTAACCACACAAAGACCCAACAAAGAAAGAGAACTTCAAACCAATTTCCCTTATGAATATCGATGCAAAAATACGCAATATAATTCTTGCAAACTGAATCCAAGAACACATCAAAGCCATTATCCATTACGATCAAGTCAGCTTCATTCCAGTGATGCAGGGATGGTTCAATATTCAGAAATCTATTAATGTAATATACTATATAAACAAACCCAAAGACAAAAACCACATGATCATCTCATTAGATGCAGAGAAAGCATTTGAAAATATCCAACACTCATTCATGATAAAAATCTTGGAAAGATCTGGAATTTAAGGCCCATACCTAAACATAATAAAAACAATACACAGCAATTCAGTAGCTAACATCAAACTAAATAGAGAGAAACTTGAAGCAATCCCACTAGAATCAGGGACTAGACAAGGCTGCCTACTTTTTCCCTACCTATTTAATATAGTACTTGAATTACTAGCCAGAGCCATTAAACAACAAAAGGAGATCAAAGGGATACATATTGGAAAGGAAGAAGCCAAAATATCACTATTCGCAGAAAATGTGATAATATACATGAGTGATCCCTAAAATTCCACCAGAGATCTCCCTAAACCTGATGAACAACTTCAGTGAAGGAACTGGATATAAAGTTAACTCAAACAAATCAGTGACCTTTCTCTACAAAAAGGATCAATAGTCTGAGAAAGAAATTAGGGAAACAACATCCTTCACAATAGTCACAAATAATATAAAATAACTTGGTGTGACTCTAAGTAAGGAAGTCAAAGATCTGTATGACAAGTACAAGTCTCTGCTGAAAAAAAAAAATCAAAGACTCAGAAGATAGAAAGATCTCCCATGCTCATGGATTGGCAGGATTAATGTGGTAAAAATGGCTATCTTGCAAAAAGCAGTCTACAGATTCAATGCAATCCCCATCAAAATTCCAACTGGAATTTTCACAGTTAAAAAGGGCAATTTGGTAATTCATCTGGATTAACAAAAAACCTAGGATAGCAAAAACTATTCTCAACAATAAAAGAACCTCTGGTAGAATCTTCATCCCAGACCTCAAATTGTACTATAGAGCAATTGTGATAAAAACTGCATGGTACTGCTACAGCAACAAGACAAGGAGATCAATGGAATAGAATTGAAGACCCACAAGTGAACCCACACACCTATGGTCACTTGATCTTTGACAAATGAGCTAATACCATCCAGTGTTAAAAAGACAGCATTTTCTTTCTTGTTCTTTTATTTATTTATTTTTAAGTAAAGAAGGGGTGTATATTTATTTTAATTTAAAGGAAAAATTTGATTTTCTGTCAAGCACATTTTTAAAAATATTTTCAATACTACCTATTTACTTTTTTCCCCAATTATTTATTAGGTATTTTCTTCATTTACATTTCAAATGCTATCCCAAAGTCCCCCATACCCTCCACCCCCCACTCCCCTACCCACCCACTGCTGGCTCAGATGGTAGTTATCATGTAGAAGAATGTAAATTGATCCATTCTTATCTCCTTGTACAAAGCTAAAGTCCAAGTGGATCAAGGAACTCCACGAAAAATCCGAGACACTGAAACTTATAAAGCAGAAGGTAGGGAAGAGCGTTGAAGATATGGGTACAGGGGGAAAAAATTCCTGAACAGAACACCAATGGTTTGTGCTTTAAGATCAAGAATCGACAAATGGGATGTCATAAAATTGCAAAACTTTTGTAAAGCAACAGACACTGTCAATAAGACAAAAAGGCAACCAACAGATTGGGAAAGGATCTTTACAAATCCAAAATTTGATAGGGGGCTAATATCTAATATATATAAAGACCTCAAGAAGTTTGACTCCAGAAAAGCAAACAACTCTATTAGAAAATGGGGTACATAGCTAAACAAATAAATCTCAACCTAGGAATATATATATATATATATCATATGAATCATAAATTCAGCATGGACAAATACAAAGATTATATGCCAAAAGTGTTAAGAGGGAATATTTATTAGATTGGAACCACATTACATTGGCAACTTTGAGTACAAAGGTCAGTGGAATGACATTCTGAAAAGAAAATGTAAAGAAATAATTTACATATTAAATTCATGTTCCTCTAAATTGCCAGATAAAAGTGAATATATAGTCAAAATATTTCCAGCTGCTTTTTGCCATTCCAAGATTGTCACTCTAAACTCTATATTTAAAATTCTTTTTGTAAGAGTTATACAAAAAGTTAAGTAATAAATCAAGAATATACCATATTAGATACAGAAAATAAACATAACTAAATATATTGTAGCTGTTAATTATATTTTAAAAGTCATCAGAATGCGTATATACGTTATAGATTTAGTACTGACTGAGATGCTATGAAAATAGAAAATACTGCCCTGTAGCAACTGGAAGAGAGAATCAAAGATATTAAAGAAATAGAGCCTACTGAAGTGCTTGCCTTATTGGGGAAAATTTGGAAAATATATTTACAAAACAAGGAATGGAAAACGTAATTCTGAATCATAACTAATTAGGGTGATCATTCTGCTGAAAAACTGCATAAAGTACATTGAATAGACAATGAGAACTGTTATCCAAGATTAAATCTAAACTATCACAGTCATTAAAGCAATGCAAATAAATACATTACCCCAATTAAAACACAAATCCTGAAAACCTAGATTATATGCATAGAGATAATAAATGAGGCTCAGATGATTCATAAGGCTTGAAAATGAATGGTAGGAGAAGAAGTTTTGAAGAAGTTAGAACAACAAAATTCTGAAATGGTAACATCAATATGAGAAATAATACACTAAGTGATAGATTACTTATGGCTGATAATGATGAAAGCCCAGTAGCATTGATAAAGAACGTATCGCAGAGTGGAAGAGAATTTTAATGCCACTGAGATGACTCAATTGGTGAAGCTGCAAACCTTATGATCAGAGTTTAGTTCCCCAGGGAACCACATGTGATAATGTCAGAAGGACAGAACTGACTGTCCAGGCTGCCCTCTCACCTTTTTGGGTATTCCTAGAGAAGAGAGAGAGATAGACACATGCACAAACACATACTCATGTTAATAATTTTTAAATAATGAAACATGGGATAGAAACACACAAAAAATAAGAGTGAGCGATAATTTCAACTATTAAATTTAGCACACCATTTACAAAAATAAATTCTGATTACATTGTGACCAGCTAATGGAATATGAATGATAATATACTGAGTAGAACTAGTGGCTATGTTCATACACATGTGTATGGAACCACACATGGTTGACTCTACCCATAGCTAAGTAAACTATGATTAAAAGCTGTCTCTTGTCAGAGTATGCCTGGGCCTAGCAAACATAGAAGTGGATGCTCACAGTCGGCTATTGGATGGATCACATGGCCCCCAATGAAGGAGCTAGAGAAAGTACCAAAGAAGCTAAAGGGATCTGCAACCCTATAGGTGGAACAACATTATGAACTAACCAGTACCCCGGAGCTCTTGACTCTAGCTGCATATGCATCAAAAGATGGCCTAGTCGGCCATCACTGGAAAGAGAGGCCCATTGGACACACAAACTTTATATGCCCCAGTACAGGGGACAGCCAGGGCCATAAAAGGGGAGTGGGTGGGTAGGGGAGAGGGGGTGGGTGGCTATGGGGGACTTTTGGTATAGCATTGCAAATGTAAATGAGCGAAATACCTAATAAAAAATGGAAAAAAAATGCATAAATCACAGATGATTAATATTCCACAAGCTAAAGAAAATTATAATCAAACTAAAATTATAAACAAATTATTTCAATCAATTGATCATAAATAAAATTAATAGTAAATAAATATAAACAGATAAGTTTTGTACTCATTAGAAAAGCTCCACAGATAATTGATTTGAGATAGAATAAAGCTTTACTGCTGAGAAAAAGTTAATTGAGGGTAAATAAAAAGTCTAGACCAAAACTAGAAGTAGATAATGCTCACTCTATTCTCAATTTCACAACTGAATGGATTAATAGACCGAAAGCAAGTTCAGAAGAAAGGTATGTATGTCCTGCAACCAAGAATATCAATATAGAGTTTAATAAGCAGAAGTGATTGCACATGACTTCTGAATGAATTAAAGATAGAGATCTATTAACTATGCAGCACTAATGAGAAGAAAAGAGACACAAATTTAGAAATATTTCCTAAGAGCTTGATGGAGTGAAATATCACACAAAGAAAGAGAAAATATGAATGCTAAGTTACCTGGAGAGACTTTATGTTTAGGCTAGATATTCATCCTGTGTTACTTTATTGATATGATATGTCTTTATTGCTTCACCTTTGTGGCAATACAAAGATAAAGTGTGCAAAGTACACTATAGACTTCCATTTCCTTTAATATTTGTGTGATGTTGACCTATATTGTATCACACATCCCACCCTCTCTACTGCTTTAGTTGGTGTCATGAAAGTGGAAGAATAGGGACCTAAAATGAGACAAACTAAAGTCTCATGCAATAGCCAACTTTATTTAGAGAAAGTATCATGTAATTTGTTAAAAAGAATCATGCAAATAAGGTATTCAATCAAAAGGACAGACCAAACCATGTGTTTTGATAGAGTAGATGGTTCTCAGCCTTTCTAATGCTTTGATCCTTTAACACAGTTCCTCATGTTGTAGTGACCCCCAAGGATAAAATTGCTTTTGGAATTTTATAACTGTAATTTTGTTACTATTATGAATTATAATATAAATAGCTGAAATGCAGAATGTTCATATAAGTGACCACTGTAAAAGGACCTTTCAACTCCCAAAGTTGTTTTTTTTTTTTTTTTTTACGCTTTCTCTTGTGATTTAGAGAGCTTTCAGTAAGTGATTCTAAATTTAATTAGATATGTTTACAAAATTTTGATAGGATATGTAACTTATTTTACTTTAATTGTGGATGTAATGTAGCTGTCAGGTTTAACAAATGATGGTAATGATGAATCTGCATTTTATATCTGGAACCTGTAATTTATTTAACAATATATTTGGAAGTGATTTTGTTAAAAATAAGTGTGATTGGTTGGTAGATTCATTACCAGGTTGTTGCTCATTGACTCAATTTAATCTGAAAATTAAATATTTAATTAAGCTTATTTTGCTAAATACATAGATGTCCACAACCTGTGGTCCTGGGGCCAATGAAGCTTCTGTTTCTAGCATCTCTTTCTTATAAGTAATCTTTTACTTAGGAAGTATTTTTTTCTTCTTTAAGAAAAGGGGTGACTAAGTTACTACTGTTCTTTAAATGCCTCCAATGATTTGGAACATACACAGTAATTTATAGGTGAGATATATATAAATGAAAAAGTAAAATAGTCATCATTCACTCTGTATGTAATATATATATATATATATATATATATATGTGTGTGTGTGTGTGTGTGTGTGTGTGTGTGTGTGTGTGTGTGTGTGCGTGTATTGTACATATATAAGTATATACATATATGTATATGTATTATATACAGTGTGAATGATGACTATTTTACTTTTTCATTGATTAAAATTAAGTAATGATCTTTTCTATGTGTAGAGTTAGAAAGGAAAAGATGAGGAAACTGTACCAGACAAATAATAAACCATAAAGCTTATATGCCTTTGTTACTATTAACAAATCACACTTGAAGGAAGAATGGCTGTCACAAGTAGAAAGAATGGGTAATGGCAGTTCTTAAAAGGAGCATAATAATAACTTGTTTGCATATGATATTGGGACTCTTTGTAGTTTGTTTATGAGACAGTGTTTCTTTATGTAGGCTGTCCTGGAACTTGCTTGGTAGATCAAACTGGCTTTGAATTCACAAATATCCATCTGCCTCTGCCTTACAAGGGATTAGAGACATGAGCCATCACTGCCCAGGTTGCTACTGGAACTTTTCAATTACTAAAGTAAAAATCAGCAAAACTGAAGATATGGGCACAGTCATAATTGTTGTTGCATGGTATAACATCCTAAGTAGATGATGGAGCCAGTAATTCAGAGGTGCTAAATATAAGAGGAATTGACCAGTACCCACAATCATCTACTTGATGTGTCCAGAGTCCTGTACTTAATAGCCTTATATTAGCACAGCTCCTCCTATACTGAGAATATTTCATTATTTCTTATAAATAATGTTCTTTGCAAATCTCTAGGTTTCACCATCTTTATCATCAATATTAGTCCTCTTTTGAGATTATTGTAAATATTGCACTTTCTGTATATACCTAGAAATACATAATGCTATTTTGATTTACCATCTTTAAACATTTGGTAGCCATAGCAGAATGGCTCCAGAGCCAAAGCACTTGCTGCATAAAACTAAAAACCTAGTGTTGTCTCCAGCAATTCACTCAAAGGTGTAAGAAAAGGAGGAAACTGAGTCCACAGTTGTACTGGCTAGTTTTGTGTCAACTTGACACAGCTGGAGTTATCACAGAGAAAGGAGCTTCAGTTGAGGAAATGCCTCCATGGGATCCAACTGTAAGGCATTTTCTCAATTAGTGATCAAGGGGGAAAGGCCCCTTGTGGATGGGACCATCTGGGCTCCTAGTCTTGGTTCTCTAAGAGAGCAGGTTGAGCAAGCCAGAGGAAGCAGTAAAGAACATCCCTCCATGGCTTCTGCATCAGCTCCTGCCTTCTGACCTGCTTGAGTTCCAGTCCTGACTTGCTTTGGTGATGAACAGCAACATGGAAGTGTAAGCCAAATAAACCCTTTCCTCCCCAACTTGCTTCTTGGTCATGATGTTTGTGCAGGAATAGAAACCCTGACTAAGACAAATTGGTACCAGCAGAGTGGGGTATTCCTGTGACAACTTGACCATGTTTTGGGGAGGACTGTGGAATGACTTTGGAACTTTGGGCTTAAAGATCCATTCATTCTTAAGAGCTCTGTCAAATGTTGTGTAGGAACTTGGAAGATACTGTTGAGAACAGTGCAGAAGATGGAGGTCTGGCTTGTGAAATTTCAGAGCAAAAATTAAAGACTCTTTTCAGGGCCATTGCTGTTTTGATTGTGAAGATTCTGTAGTTCTGTTTGGCTGGGGCTGAAGAATCAGCTGTGATTAACAAGATACCAGAACTACTAAAGCAAAAACTTTGCATTACTGGGACTATTGATGCTGGTAAGCTGGAGCTAAGAAATTAGTGTTGATTAAGAAGAGACCAGCATCCTTGAGGTAACATCTTCTGGGAAGTGTTTTCTGAAAGCACAAAGAGGCTGTGTTCCAGAGATGGCCAAGGTTGTACTCCTGCTACAGCAGGACTTGGTAATGTGTAAGGGTTACCCAGGTGGTTATGGTTTTGAAGGCATGAAGGGCTCATGCAGAGAAGCTAAGGCTTGGCACTGTGAGAGTTCATGGAAGGCCATTGATGAAGGTGCAGCCTCAGTTGTAATTGAAGGCCCAGGACTGAAGGGGTCATGCAGTGTTTTGGAGATGCCAGTACCATGAGATGACCACCAAGAGCACCAGCAGTGGAGTACAGGCATCTGGAGCCTAGAGGATGATGCCTGTGCTACAAAGATTATGGCTGGAGAAGTGACCCAAGCCCTTGGATGAGCCCAGGAGATCATGAGTTGGATCCCAGACATTGGACGGTTGGCGATTGATTTTTGCTTTTGATTGTGACTGTGCCCTGATATTTTCCCTCTTGAAGGAAGAAACTATTTTAGTGGAGCCCAGAGTTAAGAGACTTTGGATTTTAAAAGAGATGGATATTTTAAAGAGATTGAAGTTTTAAGAATATGTAAAGCCTGTCAGATGTTTAAAGTTATTTAGACCTTGGGGATGAATAAGGATGCAAGGATTGAGGCTTACTAGTGATGTATTTGTGTATCAAGTTGACAAGGGGTCAATACAGGCTAGTTTTGTGTCAACTTGACACAGCTGGAGTTATCACAGAGAAAGGAGCTTCAGTTGAGGAAATGCCTCCATAAGATCCAACAGTAAGGCATTTTCTCAATTAGTGATCAAGGGGGAAAGGCCCCTTGTGGGTGGTGCCATCTCTAGGCTGGTAATCTTGGTTGTATAGGAGAGCAGGCTGAGCAAACCAGGGGAAGCAAGCCAGTAAAGAACATCCCTCCATGGCTTCTGCATCAGCTCCTGCTTCCTGACTTCCTTGAGTTCCAGCCCTGTCTTCCTTGGTGATAAACAGCCGTATGGAATTGTAAGGTGAATAAACCCTTTCCTCCTCAACTTGCTTCTTGGTCATGATGTTTGTGCTGGAATAGAAACCATGACTAAGACATCTACTTAATGATATCTCCTTTAATTTTACTCATTTTTCATATAAATTTCATTTGTTATTGCAGAATTCTTACTCTTTTTTTTTTTAATTTTATGTCTCTGAGTATATTTGTGTGTGAATATGTGACTGCAGTTGTAGGTGAGGCCAGAGATAGTTGTAGGGCCCCTTGGAGCTAGACTTACAGAGAGATATGAGCTGGCCAATGTATGTGCTAGCAATAACACCCAGGCAGTTTGTAAAATCAGTAAGCAGTCTCAATGGTTGCACCATCTCTTCAACCTATAAAGCATATATTCTTTATCGTTATGTTTTCTTCTACTAATTGGAAATTCTTGATTAGTTTTTCGTATTTGTCTTTGGGAAATTCCTTGTGTTATACCCTTCATACTTTGGATATGTCTCACTGTAACAGTACATGTTTAATTGAGATGTCTTCTTACTTCCCTTCAACAAATTTTATGCATAAAATCATAAAAAGTACTAGGGCATGATGATGAAAGTGTGAGAGGAGGTACTAATAAAAAATCAGAGGAGGTGGGGAGAGGGAAAGGAAAACATTCATGTAACTATAAGATATATTTTTCCTGTCTTTCTTTTTTTAATTGGTTATTTTATTTATTTACATTTCAAATGTCCCCCTTCTTAGTCTCCACTCCACAAATACCCCCCATTTCCTATCCCCTTTCATATGACTCTAAGAGGGTGCTCCCTCACTCACCCACCCACTCCCATTTCACCCCTCTAGTATCCCCTTTCACTGGAGCATCAAGCCTCCACAGGGCAAAGGGCCTCCCCTTCCATTGATGCCAGATAAAGCAATCCTCTGCTACATATGCAGCTGGAGCCATGGACCCATCCATATATACTCTTTGGTTGTTGCTTTAGTCCTTGGGAGCTTTGTGGGGTCTAGTTAGTTGATAATATTGTTCTTCCTATGTGGTTGTAATACCCTTTAGCTCCTTCAGTCCTTCCCCTAACTTTTCCATTGGAGTCCAGAGGCTCAGTTTGATGGTTAGCTATAAGTATCTGCATATGTGTTAGATGCTGGTGGAGCCTCTCAGAGAACAGCCATACTAGGCTCCCGTCTTCGAGCCCTTCTTACCATCAGCAACAGTATAGCAGTTTGGTGTCTGCACATGAGATGGATCCTAAGGCTGGGCAGTCTTGTGATGGCCTTACCTTCAGTCTCTGCTCCTTTTTTTTTTCTCTTTCTCTGTGTTCCTTTTATACAGGAATAATTTTGGGTTAAAGCAATTGAGATGGATGGGTGATACCATCTATGAACTGGTGGCCATTCCTGTCTACATCTTCTATTTCCTTTCTCCTGGGTATTTCAGCTAATGTCATCCTTGTTGGGTCCTGGGAACCTCTCAGTTCCCTGGTATCTGGGACTTTCTAGTGGCTCCTCCCATCCCCATCCCCCACTGCTACATATATCTATTCATTCTCCTGGCCCTTTGGACAGTCTTCTCTCCAGTCTCTTCCCATACCTGATCCTCCCAACCCTTCTCACCCTCCTCAATGCCTTCCAGTTTGCCCCTCCCTCTACCTCCCAGGACTATTTTGTTCCTTCTTCTAAGAAGGATTGAAGCATCCACATGTTAGTCTTCCTTATTGTTAAGCTTCATATGATCTGTGAATTTTATCTTGGGTATTCTGAATTTTGGGCTAATATCTACTTATCAGTACATACCATGTGTGTCCATTTGGGTCTCGATTACATCACTCAGGATGATATTTTCTAGTTCTATCCATTTGCCTGCAAAAGTCATGAAGTCATTGTTCTTATTAGCTGAGTAATACTCCCATAGTGTAAATGTATCACATTGTCTGTATCCATTCTGCTGGTGAGGGACATCTGGGTTGTTTCCAGCTCTGGATATTAAAAATAAAACTGCTATGAACATAGTGGAGCCCATGCCCTTATTATATGTTGGAGCATCTTTATATGTAAGTGGTTTCAGGGAGCTCATTGCTGTAACAATGAATACAAGACAACAAATCGATTGGTCAGAAGTGGATGTGACCCATCCTCTTACACTTCTCTTCTCATAGGAAGTTGTAGAAAATGTGTTTAGTCCACTGTTTTCTTGAAAATTCACAGAGGTATGTTTGATCTTCAGCACCTTTCAACTAAATGGTGGCACATGATTGTAATTTCAGCACTCATAAGTTAGGAAAAACACTAACTAAATAATGAATTCAGACTAACCTGGAGTATATGAGTTTCTGACAAAAGAAAAAAAAAAACACAAAGAAACAAACAAAATGCAAAAATAAAACAAAGCAAAATGAAAGAAACAAAACAAGATGTTGAAAGTAGAAGATGAAGATTTTAAGGATGCCATAATAAAAAATTTCAAGGTACAACTAAAGGTCAAAGGAATGAAAATAGAGAAAGCCTCAGAAGAAATGACATCTCACCATATAAATAGAATTGATACAAAACAAAGCAAAATGCCATGTTTAGAAATGAAAACTCCACACGGATGATAAAAATCCAAATAAATAACTTCAGAAGGAGAGTTACAGAGTAAGGACAGCATCCCTGAACTGAGGATCCATCAATAGTCATCAATCTAAACAGCAGACAGGAACCTGACCAAGTAAAGGAGACCCTTAAAACCTTAATATATGATTTATTCAAGAGAACAGACATGACTTTTCATTTCTGTCAAAGCTCTAGAGTCTATATGAAGACAGAGGAAATGGAGTGCTCATATAGGTGGTCCTGGTTAATCCCAATACATCACAACGCAAAACAAATAATCACAAATATGATTTACTGGGGACTGAGAGGTGAGAGTAGTTGCTGTGGATTTCATACATGTGTGAAACTATCTAAACACAAATTTAATTAATATAACAATGTAACAATGGTGAGTAAAAATATGGAAAAAGTCATTATTAGAGTTAGAGCATTTCTTTCTCAGCTATATTATATTATTTTATTTTATTGAATATTTTATTTATTTACATTTCAAATGTTATCTCCTTTCCTTTTTTTCCCTCCTGAAATCCTCTATCCCGTTCTTCCCCCTGCTTCTATGATGGTACTCCCCCACCTCCCCACCTCCCCATCTGAGCATTCTTCTACACTGGAGCATTGAGCCATCCCAGGACCAAGGTCCTCTCCTCCCATTGATGTCCAACAAGGCCATCCTTAGCTATATATGTGGCTGGAGCCATGGGTCCCTCCATGTGTACTCTTTAGTTGATGCTTTTTAGGCCTTGGGAACTCTGGTGGGTCTGGTTGGTTAATATTATTGTTCATCCTATGGGCTGCAAACCCTTTCAATACCTTCAGTCCTTTATATTACACCTCCATTGGGGAGCCCCTGCTCTGTCCAATGTCTGCTGTAAGCATCTGCCTGTGTATTTGCCAGGCTCTAGCAGAGGCTCTCAAGAGACAGCTATATCAGACTCCTGTGAGCAATAGTGGAAATAATGTCAATAATGTCTTCTTGGCATCAGCAATAGTGTCTGAGTTTTGCATCTATATATGGATGAATCCCCAAGTGGGGCAGTCTCTGGAAGGTCTTTCCTTCAGTCTCTGTTCCACACTTTGTGTCCATATTTCCTGCCTTGAGTATTTTGTTCCCCCTTCTAAGAAGAACTGAACCATCCATACTTAGGTCTTCTTTCTTCTTGAACTCCACATGTTCTGTGTATTGTAGCTTGGGTAATCCGAGCTTTTAGGATAAGATCTGCTTATCAATGAGTGCATACCCTGTGTGTTCTTATGTGAATGGGTTACCTCACTCAAGATGACATTTTCTAATTCCATCCATTTGCCAAAGAATTTCATAAATTCATTGTTTTTAATAGGTGAGTAGTACTCCATTGTGTAAATGTACCATATTTTCTGTATCCAATCTTATGTTGAAAGACATCTGGATTCTTTCCAGCTTCTGGATGTTATAAATAAGGCTGCTCTGAACATAGTGAAGCATGTGTCCTTGTTATATGTTGGAGTATCTTCTGGGTATATGCCCAGGATGGTTATTGCTGGGCCCTCAGGTAGTACTATGCTCACTTTTCTGAGGAACTTTACTGAAGACTGACTTCCAGAATGGTTGTACCATCTTGCAATCCCACCAATAATGGGGACTGTTCCTCTTTTCCACATCCTTGTCAGAATCTGCTGTCACCTGAGTTTTTGTTCTTAGCCATTCTGATTGGCATGAGGTAGAATCTCACTATTGTTTTGATTTTCATTTCCCTGATAACTAAGGATGCTGAACATTTCTTTAGGTGCTTCTCAGCCATTTGGTATTCCTCAGTTGAGAATTCTTTGTTTAGCTTGGTGCACCATTTTTTAAGTAGGGTTCTTTGGTTCTCTGGAATCTAACTTCTTGACTTCTTTGTATATATTGGATATTAGCCCTCTTTTGGATGTTGGGTTGGTAAAGATCTTTTCCCAATCTGTTGGTTGCTGTTTTTTCCTATTGACAGTGTCCATTGCCTTACAGAAATTTTGCAATTTTATGAGGTCCCATATGTCAATTGTTGATCTTAGAGCATAAACCATTGTTGTTCTTTTCAGGAAAATTTCCCCTGTATACATGTATTCTAAGCTCTTTCCCACTTCCTTTTCTATTAGTTTCAGTGTATCTGGTTTTATGTGAAGGTCATTGATCCACTTGTACTTGAGCTTTGTACAAAGAAATAAAAAATGGATCGATTTGCATTCTTATACATTCTGACCTCAAGTTGAAACAGCACCAATTGGTGAAAATGCTGTCTCAGCTTTTCAAAGAACAACTACAGATTACTATCTGGCATATAGCATGTCACATCTCTAAATGCCATTAAATAATTAAAGCATACATCCAAATATGCCATAAATCAGTAGGGTAAGTGGATGGTCATTCAAGGTTTCCAGAAATTGTACTATATTCTTGTATTATAAAAGCATAACATATTTACAACAGTTGAGCTCATAACATCAGTGTCCTTAGACTGAAGTTACTTGATTTGAATTGGAAATGAATAAAAGAATGCAATAATCACAAAACAACAGAAACTAAATAACTCCATTTTAAAACTGTCTATAATGTAGGAAATCCTCAATAGTAAAGTAAAGCTGTAACATGGATCTTATGGAACACAATTAAATTACTATGAAGGTAATTTTTAATTCTAACCTTATAAAACATTGGATAAAGGTCGTCTGAAATCAAAGTAATCAATAACTACAAAAGTAGTGGACATTAGGAAGACTATCCATGAAACATGAATATGTGTAAAGATAAAATTAAGAAGAATTCCATGTAAAGGCATAAAAGGAGTATATAATTACTGTTGGACAAGAATTAACTCCAAGGTACACTAAGACATATAGCTAGTCCCAAGCCCTCCCAATTAATCCAAACAACTGAAAACCTATTATTCCACAGATACATTAATTTAAGTTGTCAGTTATGAATGGGAGGCATCTTTGGTTTAAGTTCTTTGTTTTCTGTTTTCTTATACAAGTGATTTGATTCCAACATGTGGAATCATATATGAAAATAAAGAAATCCACATCAAATAGGAAGTAAATGATAAGAACCTAAAAGAAAAGTTCATTTTCCCTTGATAGCCCTTTATTATATGTTAAATATAAGGCAATCTCCTCTGGCCAAAAAGTTCCCAGGAGGGAAGAGCAGGCAAAGGCTGTGAGATGAAGAATAGGTCTCCGTAACAAATTATGAGCCTGGAGGCCATGTTCTAAGGAGGCAAACAACACCAGGAAATGGTTTCTGGGATTCAGTTTTAATTTATTTCTGCTCTGTACTATAATCCCTTCTGGCAAAATTTCATGGAACAACAACCTTTAATGATGTTCATGTATTAGCTGTGACTCGAGAATTTTAAATGAAATCACTGTCAATGTTTGGAGAACCATGGTTCAGAGAAAGCTTGGAGCAGGTTGTAATAAGGGATTGTGATATGCCTTGAAAAATATCCAAAGTGGGGGTAGGGTGGCAGTCAAGACAGGAGGCATATGTGTTACACCGAGATTATAAATCATTTGTACTCAAGGATCCTTACAACTATGTGGCAGAGCTAAACTTACTGTAATTAGTCAGGCAGAATCAATACCATGTTTGGTGTTTCCAAAAGAAAGGTGATTTCACAGAAGGTCTTAGAATAAAGTATCCACTGAAACCAAGAGACCCACCAGGCATTAACAGTATGGACAATGCAGTTCTCCAATACCTTGTTCAATTCTGTATCACTCATTGCAATGGTTTCTTCAGATTTTACAGTCTAGTGTTCTAAATATTACCATACTTATGAATGACTCTCATATTTTACCAATGAAATAGTTAATCATTCTTACACCTCTATATGTATCTAAATTATAAATTTTATGAAGTAGGACCTATGGACCTCATTGGAACAAATGTATGCTTATGAGACATATACATATATTGATATGCACATATTCATAAATTAAATACACATATGCGAAGGAAATAAAGAAAAACATTATTTATAATGACAAATGTGAACCAGATATGTGTGAAACAAACAACTTCTAATATGTTAATTTTTTAATATTCAAAAAGTAATGATGTTTTTTAAAATGCAACTGATAAGTGACCACTGATATATGGTTGTTATTTTTTTTACTACTTTAAATACTATTTTGTGATATATATATATATATATATATATATATATATATATATATATATATATATATATACTCATATTTTCTACAATGAAATAATGAAGGTACAGTGTTGAAACAATACATTGATGAACCCTCCTTACTATGAACAATATTGTTTTGAAATGCATCCACTTATCTTCATAAGGAATTATGTAAAGTTTTTAAAAGCCATTCAGTTTAAATGGCACTCACTGAATTTTAGCAACTCTGTCCATAAATATTATATAGTGCTGAATTAAGTGTTATACAGTTTCAAGAAATACAAAATGGCCAAGAAGCAGGAGTGGGTGGGTTTGGGAAGGTATAGTGGATTTTCAGAGGGGAAACAAGGAAAGGGGATTGCATTTGTAAATGCAGAAAATATCTAATAAAAATTAATGTTTAAAAAGAAATTATTTTTAAAAAGAAAGGCAAAATAATTCTTCAGAGAAATGCTTTTAAAACCTGGTGGGGCTGGGTAAGTGTAGTACCTAACTGGTAGAGTATTGAAGAAATAAGTCAGAGTTGCAGCATACACAATGACTCCTCTCCTCAAAACTATGATGATTCACATTATAAATGGTTACGTATGAAAGTTATATTTTAGAAAAACTATAGTAGAAGGTATAAGCAAGAATTTTGGCTCTTAAAGAAAGAATGGTTCCATTTTATGAGCTACTTCCAGAAGCTGAAATCATTGACTCATTTAATCTATATTTTAGGTCTGTGTGTGAGTGTGTATTTATGTGTATATATGTGCTTATGTGACATATAATCTAGAAATTGAAAAAAACAATTTGAACTCTTGCTAAAATTGATTCATTATGAGAGATAGAAACAATGCCTAAGCCTTCCTATGAAGATTCCAAGATTGAACAAGTTTGAACCCTCACAAATTACCCAGAGGAACCAATGAGTCTAATGAACTTACACAGCATGAGTGAGGGGTACCTGTAGGCTTACATTTTTTTCAAAACATACTCTAATAAGGGTTATAAACACTTTGACCTTCTTCTAGCCCACTGTCCAAAAGTAGGGGGGAAGAGAAGGTAAATAGGACAACGGGCTGGGGACCTGCTTATAAAAAGTTCTTTGGGGGTGGTTGCAATCTCCATTGTCAGGCTACTAACAATCTCCATTGTTCAAAATACTACCAAACAGTAACTGGCAGAGGAGACACAATCCAGCAGAAATAGCCAGGCCTCCAGTGAATCACATGAATTAGCGGGAGAGACCAGAACCAGGTGGAAAGCAAGACATACTCTGCTAAGCCTCTCAACAAAGTAAAGATCACTGAAGATGCAAGACTGGTGAAGCAGCTTTGCACACCTAGATATGCAAGTGCAAGAACTCTGTTACTCTCTGTTGAGCCCCATTTATACTCTTTCGAAGCATCAAGTGCTCTCTCAAGGGTCTGTTTAAGCAAAATATCACATGAATCTGCTTCAGCCAAACATTACATGACACAATGAGAAATGTCCACTTCAGATAACTGACAGATTCATGTATGACCACAAAAAAAAAAAAGCTGAAATGGAATGTTGACTTCCATATTGTTATATAGATGGAATCCATCTCAACTACCTTCTCTCTGACTGTAGGCTATTGTTCAACCTGAGACCACGTAGAGTGCATACAATGAAGCAGAATTGGATAGAGATGACCAGAGAAAAATGACGGAATCATCGGGTGAGAGTATAATAACCCTTACCATCTTCCCATTGAGAATATTTTAAATTCAAATGCCCAATTGGATAAACGTTTATAAATAGCTTCAGCTGATTACATGAAGATGGTCTTACTTTGGCTTAGAGATGAGATATTTTAAAGATGAACCAACCACATATGTAATTAAACATTCTGGAAGCTTCAGTTTTGCAAAGTATAGACATTATTCAAGTACTAGTCACTAACTATGAAATTCCATGCATAATAAATGCTATGAGGATTATTTTCTAAATTGTAATTACTTCTTGTTATGTCTTTCTCCCTTTGAGCTGTTACAAGATACATTAGACTGAGCGATTTATAATCAGCAGAAATTTGTTTCTCATATTTTACAGGAGGATATAATCTGTATTAGGGTGAAGTCTCTGAAAAGGTCTCTGTTTCTGCTTAGTGACTATGCCTTGAAGAATGCTTTCTCCTGATTGTGCTCAACAACTTTTTCCTCCTTATTGAGTCAATGCCATCCTCAAGTCCTTCACAAGAACAAGTCCTACTTCTTATGGCTTTGTACTCTTTACTTTATCATTGTCTACCGACTTAATATTACTATGTTGGTGATTTAAGTAAGCTTCACACATGCTCCTTTATACAATATTTTTGTGTGTTAAAAGTCTATTAGTCTAATAAAAAAAAGTCTTAGCACTTGCTGCTCCTTCCTCAGTGTGAGTGAACACTTTATTGTTCTTCCTTTCAAACCCTCCCCACTCCTCACTCACTTTAAAGCTAAAAGGCAATGCACCATTATGCACCTTATTGCATTTTAAAGAGGCTGTTGCTTAAACTTTTATAATAGTGGTTTATGGTGTTATTTCATGTTTTATGAATTCTAGTCCAACATTAATTTACTTGAATTCACCATGTCTTTCTATGGCACTGCCCGTCCTGTCAGAGATATTTCTTCATTTGACTTGAGTCAGTTTTCTCAGAGACATGAAATAAGGGTGCTCTGCCAAACCTAATTGTGCTTGTCAGGAGAGAACGGCATTGTCGCTACAAAAATTGTCAGAACAAATCAAGTCATATGGAATGTGGTACTTCATTTGCAAAATCATGTTTTACAATTTGTCTCATTCTATGTGACTTAGCATAGTTCTCCAAGAATAGGAATAAAACATTTACTCTCTTTAGAGTCACACGAACACCATAAAGAATGACAGTTTTGTGAAAGCTGTCTCCAGCTAAATGATAACTACTTCCACATTTTAAAAACAACACTATATTAAAGATTTATATAAAATTTATTATCTTTGACTGATATATTAACATCTTACCATTGTGATTTCCTTAGAAACTACACTGAATATTTGCATGAAAACATAGTTAATGTGTGACATCACTCTCAAAGTCAACACAAATTTAACATTTACATTCACCATGGATAGAGAATAAAGAAAGCTAGATACAAAAAAAGGAGCTGCTTTCTTCTACTGATTAAGTAGTTTTTGAATTTCAATGTTCCAGATCACACATTAAGAATTGACAGTAATAGCTGTGCGGTGTGGCGAACGCCTTTAATCCCAGCACTTGGGAGGCAGAGGCAGGCAGACTTCTGAGTTCGAGGCCAGCCTGGTCTACAAAGTGAGTTCCAGGACAGCCAGGCTATACAGAGAAACTCTGTCTTGAAAAACTAAAAACAAACAAAAACAAAAAAAAAAAAAAACAAAAGAAGAAGAAGAAGAAGAAGAAGAAGAAGAAGAGGAGGAGGAGGAGGAGGAGGAGGAGGAGGAGGAGGAGGAGGAGGAGGAGGAGGAGGAGGAGGAGGAGAAGAATTGACAGTAATAGTAGACATCTTTTGACATTTCTGACCTAAAACAAAGTGAACATTTGAAGCGCTTAGAAAATTACATATCTATAAAAACCAAAGTTAATATTATACTACCAGGGATTATAAAACAAAATCAGCATAGTTCTTGGTAGAAAGAAAGCTGGTCCTCATTGCTTTAAGTGAAAAGAGAATAAAGAAAACAAGCTGTTAGGGCATGCAGAATGTGAATTTGGAAAGAAAGATGATTCTATTGAACTCTGCCTTTAACACTTATTACCGTACTATGTATCATATCTCATAATTATATATCATTTATATTGTATATTATATATTACATATCATGGTGATATATTACAATACATAGCCAATATGTGAAATGTATAATATAAAAAATATATATATAGCAAATGTATGGCAGTAAGGAAGGAGTATGGCTGTACTAAAAGAAGCGCAACTGCTCTTTGAGCTTTGGAAAACAAATGACAACAATGTGTATTATGCAGAGTTACTATGAGGATCTAGTAGACAAAGACATTAAGTACACAAGGGAAAGTATTGTCCTCAAAGGAAGAAAAAAAAAGTGGGATTTTATTGGCCAAGGTTTATTTTCAGAAAAAAAAATATCCAAATTTGGCTGTTCAAAAAGAACAAATATACAATTTATTCCCCCACTGTCTTCAAAATACAATCTTTATTACAGTAGCATATCTTTTCAAAACTTAGATACTGTGTCCCCTTTTATGAGTATTTTATTATGAAAATCTTCAAATAAACAGATCATAATGACTCACATCAATCACATGACTATCACCTAGATAATGCCATTAAGATTGTTCTATCATATATTAATACATAAAATGCATATACTAATATATTATCATCATTTTTTATTTGTATAGTTATTATTATTTCATTTTCACATGTCCTCAAATCATAAAATAAATGAAGTTTGAGTTTGTATC
Source organism: Mus musculus (assembly GCF_000001635.26). Classification (NCBI taxonomy): domain Eukaryota; kingdom Metazoa; phylum Chordata; class Mammalia; order Rodentia; family Muridae; genus Mus; species Mus musculus. The sequence goes on from NC_000074.6 coordinate 62,845,885, forward strand.
TCAGACCTGCTGGCTTCACTTTAGAATATGAAATAATTCCTGTCTATGGGCGAGCTGAGCTAGAGATTCAGATATGGATGACGATGTGGCTGCTGGTGTGGATGTTATTACTTTCAAGCCTGGGGACAGCATCTGTCCTATTGTATTGCCATTGATTTGGAGGAAATATTAACACATGTCTTCAGAAAACGTGGGCTCTACATGCTGATACAAGTTTTAAAAATTGAACCAATCTTGAATCAACTGTTCAAGTTATTCATCATGAATTAAACTTTTAAAATGCTCCACTTTGGGGCTAAAGAGATGGCTCTGTGCATCCCAACATTTACTGGCCTAGCTAAGGAACCTTGTTTACTTCACATCATCAGGTGGAGGCTGCCCGTCTGTAACGACAGTTTCAGGAAATCCAATACCCTTTTCTGGCCACTGTGGTTACTGGGAACATGGTCAGTGCACTTGTATACAAGCACAGAAAACACTCATTCATATAAAATACAAATGAAAACATTGTTTTATAGTTCTACCTCAAAAATATACACTTTCTTGAAACAGTTAAGAAATAATTTTATTTGTTTTTAATTTAAAAATGAGATATTTTGCTTCAGTTACCAAAACTGCTGGTCAGGTCTGAACAAACACATGACATTTCCAGCATTTAAGAACCTGAGTCAGGAGAATTTTATACCAAGACATCTCTCTCTCTCTCTCTCTCTCTCTCTCTCTCTCTCTCTCTCTCTCTCTCTCTCTCTCGTGTGTAAAACACATCTCTGAACCAATGGAAGGACATTTTCATAAAATCTAACAGCATATATACAACAGAGGATAGACTTAAATTTTGGAAAGAGGGCAAAAGTAATTTTTCATGTCATTTTCAATGCAGTTGCGGGCATAGTAAGTTATGGTTGAAGAAAATTCACTGTTCTGGGGTTTCTAGGCCAGGAGAGCAAGCAATACTCTAATCAAAATGTCAAGAAAGAGAGTTTGGAAGTAAGAAAGACTTAGAATGGTCAAATAAATTATCCAAAGAGTCATTCCTGACTGGGAAATTATGTGTGTATTCTAGAAAGGACTGTGGGCACCCCAAGGGAAGCAACAGTAGCAGCAGACTTAAAAAGCAACTGATCTTTGAATGCACTTCCCAAACCACACACAAATCCATGCACAAATCATGTCGCCTTCACAGAATGGCCGGCTCTTGAAATAACCTCCGTGAAAAGTATTGCCTGACCATTAACTAGTACAGACACAGGAGAGACTCCTAAAATTCAAGGCTAGAAAATAAAATGGGAAAAGAAACTTATAGCATGTCTTCTACATCAGAGGCAGATTCAACAAATTAATTGTAGGAGAGAGAGACAGACAGACAGACAGACAGAGACAGAGAGAGACAGACAGAACTAAAATATGTATTGTATTTGTAAGATGTTTGGGTTTCAGAAATAGCAAAAGTCATGTAACAAACTGTGATGAATAATCAGAATAAAATTAGTTATGCTGGACCTAATAGTAAAGAATATGAAACAGCTATTGTAAATATCCGTGACATTAAGGAACTGATTTCTTCGACTAAGAATAAATAAACAAACAAAATAAGTTATAATAATGACCTAAAATGGATTAACAAAAATCTATGAAAAGAAATTAAGTCGAAAATGCAGTGCTGTAAATTGTTATACCCAACAGGACAAACCTATAGCATGGGCTCATCCACACTGGAAGGACTGAAAGCATGGATATACCCAGTAGATAGGCATGGCCCCCAGTTGAGGGATGGGGCTACCCCAACATCTCAAAAATTTTAACCCAGAAATGTTTAAGTTCAGATTAAAAACAGCGACAAAAATGAAACAGTGACTGAAAGAAAAACCATTAAGATACCGCCCCATCTAGGGATATATTGTATTCACAGACAACACCCCCCTGCCACATACACACACACATTATTGCTGATACTAAGAAGCGCTTGCTGATAGGAACGTGATATGGCTGTTCCCTGAGAGGTTCTACCAGCATCTGATCAACACAGATGCAGCTACTCACAGCCAACCATCGGACTGAGCCCCAGGACCCCAATGGAAGAGCTATGGAAAGGACTAAAGGAGCTGAAGTGAGTTGTGACTCCATACAAAGAACAATATCAACTAAGCAGACCACAGAGAGCTCCCAGGGACTATATCATCAACCAAAGCATGTACATGGAGGAAGCCATAGCTCCAAATACATATATAGCAGAGGATGCCCTTATCTGATATTAATGGAAGGGGAGGGAGGTTTGATGCCGCAGTGTAGGGGGGATGCTAGAAGGGTGAGATAAAAATGGGTAAATGGGCGAAGAAGAATCCTCATAGAGGCAAAAGGAAGGGAGGAGAGGGGGGATGAAATAGGGGTTTTGTGGAGGGGTAGCTGGAAAGGGGAATATCATTTGAAAAGTAAACAAATAAAATGATCAATAAGGCAAACAAACAAATACAAAAGAATGAAGTGGTATGTCGCTTCAAGTTTAGCATAAGAAAAGTTTGAAAACCAGTGTTCATGTTTCTCAATAAGGAAAACCTTAAATGAAAAATCAATGCTGTTTGATCCAGAGAACTGCAACGGTCATAAAAAGAGCTAATCTGTCATCTAGAGAGTGTCAGACAGATCCATAGTCAGGGCTGTTTGGCCAGAACAGAGCTATTTAGTGCAGGATGTTGGCAGGAAAGCATCCATGACAATTGCTGCAGGATGCTAGAAGCTGAGAATGGACTCCAGGAGGAGAAAACCTACACTATTGGGAAAGCCACAAATTCCATGAGTTTCATTTTGAGGAGCTATGCCAGGTTCCAGGGTGAATAGGGCCCAACCTTGTGAGAAAGTATATAACATTGCTTATAAGAACATTTCTAAAGAAAAAGAGACTCCTTTGGAACCTGATGTACCTATTAAAAGAGATTTTCCTTCCTGATGTCTCCCATATTTTTCTAATGTGTAGAAAAAGCCATTCTTAGGAAATATGGCATTTTTACACAAATAATAATTCAAGTTAATTAATGAGGAAATAATGCATGGAGGTAGGAAATTAAAACAGGAACACTATAGCATTAAATGAAATTTTAAGATCCAGTTGTGGATGCCAAAAAGTGTGGTGGTTTGAATAGGTTTGGCCCCCATAGACTAATGTATTAGAATCATTTGCCCATGGGGAGTGGCATTATTGGGAGGTGTGATCTTTTGGAGGAGGTGTGGCTTTGTTGGAAGAATTATTCTACTGTGGAGTTGAACTCTGAGTTTCCCTCCTATACGCATGCTCTGCCCAGTGCAGAAGAAGCCCTCCTCCTGGACCAAGGATACCTGACGAAGACAATCTCCTTCTGGCTACCTTCAGATCAAGATACAGTACTCTCTGACCCTCCAGTACCATGTCTGCCTTCATTCTGCCATGCTTTCCTCCATCATGATAGTGGACTGAACCTCATAACCTGTTAGTTAGCCCCAATTAAATGTTGTCCTTTATAAAAGTTGCCTGGTGTCTCTTCACAGTAATGAAACCCTAATATAGAGGGGACAGGAATTTTAGGAAGTGTGATGTTTATATAATACTAGTGGATTGCTTCCAAAGAGTGGCTTTTCACACAAAAGAAACTAGCAAACATTACCTTAGACAAAAGACTGCAGTTAATAAAGATCTGTCAACCTTACTGAATATGTTTGTTGCTGTTGTTGTTGTTGTTGTTGTTGTTTCATAGCGAATAGTGCATGATATTAGGGAACACTTGATAGTACACGTGATATGGTGTTGTTTAGCTTGGAACTACTGATAGTGGGAATGGGGTTGTCTTTGACTCTTTTGGCTAATCTTGGAACACTTTTCCTTCTTCCGGGTTGCTTCACCCAGCTTTAATATGAGGGTCTGTGCCTAATCTTATTGAATCTTGTTATGCTATGTTCAGTTCATACCAACAGGAAAGCTGCTTGTTTTGTGAAAGGAAATGGAAAGCAATGGCTCTGGGAAAGAGGGAAGGTGGGGCAGGGTGGTGACTGGGAGGAGTGGAGAGAGGCGAGGCTGTGGTTGAGATATATTGCATGAGAGAAGAATACATATAAAACAAAGGAATTTGCCCTTCTAATTGACTTTTCTCAGTTATACTTGTATCTAATATCATTGCCATGACTAAAACAAAACAGCACTGGTTAACATAATATTAGTGATAGCTAACTAAGACAAATACAAAACTGAAACAATAGTACATATCACTTGCACAAACATTTAAAATTTTAACAACTATGAATACAGGGATTTTGTAATAAGGAACTCTTTGAATTTAAAAAAAAAAAAGTAAAGCTACCCAAAGAAGTATTTATAATGTCTTAAAAGTATTTTTTAAAAGAAAGAATGTTGCATAAAATAAGAGCAATATAAAATAATTTCACTCTGCTCCATGGAACCGAAGTATTGAGTTTTAATTCTTTGAGCATAATCCAGTAATAACTGAGTCAGAAAATTTTGAAGAGAATTATTGCGCACCAGGTATTTAGTTTGAAGTTGTGAAAATAACCACATCAGCATATTTATAAAAGAACTTCAATTTTGAAGATAAAATAATTAGTGAACTGAACTATCAGATTGAATAAATTACTTCCTCAAAAAGTATATTTTAACAAATTGGATATTGAAGCTATTGGAGCAATAAATTGCCTTAGATAATTTTAATCAAATTGTAATAACATTTAAATAAAACTCAAGTCACTCATTATATTCATGTTAATGGAAGCATGACATTTGTGTGCTTTCACTATTTCCTGATTTTGAATTCCTTATGTGCTGTAAAAATGCCAATGTACTCAGAGCAGCCTGCTATCTCAGGGAGACCACCGTTCTTCTGCTGCTTCTTCCCCCATCTATATAAGACTCAAAACTGCTGAATCACACAGGCTCAGCTTCCCTTCCTTCACATATATTTCCTGTACTCTGAGCCAAGCTACCCTGAGCAACCTGCTAGCTTAGAGAGGCCTCCATTCTCCTGACTCTTGTCCATTCATCTTCATCAAACTTGAGGCTCCTGAACTATGCAGAATAGCAGGAAACATACAGTCCAAGAATATATATCAGAGGCCTGCCACACCAGGACCATGAAGGTTCACATGCCTGCTAATATCAACTACAACAAGAACATCCAGGTACTAAAGGCCCTTAAAAGAACATGATCAACAAAAGACACAACATATGACACCCAAAGTGTAGCAACTCCATTACAGCAAGCCTGCAATATCCTGACATATAGGAAAAATAAGAAAATAAGGATAAATCCAATCATAAAAGGATAATAGAGCCCTTAAAGAAGAAATAAATAAATCCCTTAAATATAGGAAAATACTATCAATCAGATAGAGGTCTTTAAAGAAGAAACAAACAAATGCTTTAAAGATGTACAATTTAACAGGTGAAAGAAATAAACTATGCAAGACCTGAAAGTGGAAATAAAAGCATTAAAGACAACACAAACTGAGGAAATTTTGGAGATGGAAAACCTAGAGAAGAGAACAGGGAAAAGAGATGTAGCACCAACAGGATATAGAAGATGTAAGAGAGAATCTCAGGCATAGGAGATACAAAAGAAGGCATTGATATACCAATCAAAGAATAGGCTAAAGCTAAAAAATTCCTGGGACAAAACATCCAGAAATCTGAGACACCCTGAAAATATGTAACCTAAAAACAATAAGACTAGAAGAAGAGGAAGAGTCCCAATTCCAAGGCCTAGAAAATATTCTCAACAAAATCATAGACAAAAACTTTCCCAACCTAAAAAGAGAGATGTTTATAACATACCAGAATTTTATAGAACGCCAATTAGACCTCTCCAGAAAAGAAAATTGCCCTGCTGTATAATAATCAAAACACAAAATATACAGAACCAAGAAAAAATATTAAAAGCAACAATAAAAAAAACAGTCAGGTAACATACAAAGCAAACATATCAGAATTATATTTGACTTCTCATCAGAGACTGTAAAAATGTAGACAGGCCTTGTCAGTGATCTTGCAAGCGCTAAAAAACTACAGGTGCCAACCTAGACTTCTATACCTAGGAAAATGCTCAATCACCACAGATGAAGAAAACAAGATATTTAAAGAAAAATACAAATGCAAACAATTTCTAACCATAAAACTATCTAACTTTCTAACACTACAGAAAATACTAAAAGGAAAACAGCAACCCAAGGAGGAAAATTACATCCAAGAAAACACAGAAAATAAATAATTCCATACCAGAAAAAAAACCAAGGAAATCACACACAAATACATGCACATGAACATGCATGTGTGAACAAACACTCCCCACACACACACATATATACACACTAACACCACCAACACTAAAATAACAGGAAATAGCAGTCACTGGTAATTAATATCTCTCAATGTCAGTGGACTCAATTCCTCAGTTAAAAAGACACAGTCTAACAGAATGGATGTAAAAACAGGATCTATCATTCTACTTCATATAAGAAACACACCTCAGCAATAAAGATAGATATTACCTCAGAGTAAAGAACAGAAAAAAAATTGCAAGAAAAGAGACACAAGATACAAGCTGCAGAGCTCATTCTAATACCTGAAAAAAAGTAGACTTTCAACCCAACTCAATCAAAGGAGACAAGGAAGGAAACTTCATGCTCATCAAAGGAAAAACCTACCAAAATTATGTCTCAGTTCTGAACATGCATGCACCAAACACAAGAGTTCCACATTTGTAAAAGAAACATTACTAAAGATTAAATTGCACGTTGAAATCTACTCACTAGTAGTGGAAGACTTCAACACCCTTTCCTCACCAACTGACAAGACATACAGACAAAAATTAAACAGAAAAATAATGATACTGACAGATGCCATTAATCAAATTGTCCTAACAAACATCTATACAATATTCCACCCAAACAGAAAAGAATATAACTTCTCAGCACCTCATGGATCCTTCTCCACAACTGAACAACAACCATGTCTCAAATGATACAAGAAAATTGAAATAATGCCTTGTACCTTATCAGTCCACCATGGATTAATCTGTACTTCAACAACAACAGTAAAACTGGAAAGCCTACATACTCATGGAAACTGAATATCTATCTACTCAATCATCTATGGGTCAGTGAAGAAATAAAGAAAAAAATTAAAGACTAACTAGAATTGAAAGAAAATGAAGGTACAACATTCCCAAATTTATGGGACATAATGAAAGCAGTGCTAAGAGGAAAGTTAAAATGCCTCCATAAAGAAGTTAGAAAGTGCCCGGTGGTGGTGGCACATGTCTTTAATCCCAGCACTTGGGAGGCAGCAGCAGGCAAATTTCTGAGTTCAAAGCCAGCCTGGTCTACAGAGTGAGTTCCAGGACAGCCAGGGCTACACAGAGAAACCCTGTCTTGAAAAACCAGAAAAAAAAAAAAAAAAAAAAAAAAAAAAGAAGAAGTTAGAAAGTCCTCATGCCAGCAAAATAAAAGCACAGCTAAAAGCTCTAGATAAAAAAGGCATAAGCATACCAAAGGGGAGTAGAAGGCATGAAATAATTAAAATTAGGACTGACAAAGAAAATCAAGAAACAAAGAAGACAAGAACTGGTTCTGTGAGAACATCAACAAGATAGACAAACCTTTAGCCTAACTAACCAAGAGACAGTATGCAAACAAACAAAATCATTAGTGCAAAGGAACATAACAACTGACACTGAAGAAATTCAAAGATTCATTAGGTCTTACTTCAAAAACCTGTACTCCACAAAACTGGAAAGTCTTAATGAAACAGACAATTTTCTAGGCACATACTATGTACCAAAGTTCAGCCAAGATCAGAAAAAAACTGAATAGTTCTATAAACCCAAGGAAATAGAAAGAAGCAGTTGTTAAGTCTAAAAAAAAAAAAAACCCAAAACAAAACAAAAACATTCACAGGGTCAGAATTCTACCAGACTTTCAAACAAGAGCTAATACAAATATTCCTCAAACTATTTCACGAAATAGAAACAGGACATACACTGCCAAACTCATTGTATGAGGTCACAGTTACCATGAAGACTGAACAAAGAAAGAAAATTTCAGATTAATTTCTATTATAAATGTTGTTGCAAAAATCATCTATCAATACCATGTAGCTTCAGCCCAAAGATGCAGGTGTGGTTCAACACATGAAAATCCATTAAGGTAATCCACTGTATCAACAAACTGAAAGAAAAATATCACATGATCATCTCATTAGATGTTGAATAAGCCTTGGACAAAATCCAATACCCCTTCATGTTAAAGGTATTAAAGAGATCAGAGTTACAGGGCACATACCTAATCATAATCAGAGTAAATACAGCAAGCCAATAGCCAACATCAAGGTAAGTGTGGAGAGAAACTTAAAGCAATTCTATTAAAATCAGGGACAAGGCAAGGCTGTCCACTCTCTCCCTATCTATTCAATGCAGTAATTCAGGTTCTAGCCAGAGTAATAAGATAACTAAAGGAGATTAAGTGGCTAGAAATTGGAAAGGAAAAAGTCAAAATATTGCTATTTGCAGATGATATAATAGTAACATAAGTGACCTCCAAAATTCTACCAAAGAACTCCTATAGCTGAAAAACAACTTCAGAAAAGTGGATGAAAAAAAAAAAAACTCAAAGAAATCATTAGCCCTCCTTTATATAAATGATAAACAGGCAGGGAAAGAAATGAGGGAAACAACACCCTTTAGGATAGGCATGAATAATGTAAAATACCTTGCTGTAACTCTTAAAAAGCAGGTGAAAGATATGTATAACAAGACCTTGAAGTCTCCAAAAAAGAAATTGAAGATATCAGAAGATGGAAAGATCTTCCATGCTCATGGATATATAGGATTAATAGAGTGAAAATGGCCATTTTATCAAAAGTAATCCCATCAATTTTTTTGGAGACCTTGAAAGAACAATTTTCAACTTCATATAGAAAAACAAACACACAAGCAAGCAACAAAAAAGAGGATATCCAAAACAATCCTGAGTAATAAAAGAACTTCGGGATGAATTACCATCCCTGACTTCAAGCTGTACTACAGAGCAATAGTGATAATCTATCGCATTTGTACAGAAATATTCTTCAATGGAATTGAATAAAAAACACACAAATAAACCTACATAACTATGGACACTTGATTTTTTATAAAGAAGCCAAAATCATGCAATGCACAAATGAAAGTATCTTCAACAAATAGTACTAGACTAACTTGATGCCTAAATGTAAAAGAATGAGCATAGATAAATACTTCTTACCTTGCATGAAACTCAAGTCCACATGGATTAAGGAACTCAACATGAAAGCTGATAGACTAAATGTCATAGAAGATAAAGTGGGAAGTATCTTTTAATTCATTGATACAGAAGACAATTTCCTGAACAGAATACCAGTGGCTCAGGATCTAAGACCAGTATTTGATAAATGGGACCTCATGAAACTGAAAAGTTTCTGTTAGGCAAAAGGCACTGTCAATAGGAAAGTTGGCAGCCTACTGATTGGGAAAGGATTTTCACCAACTGTCCATCTGAGAAAGGACTAATATCCTAAATTTAGAATGACCTCAAGCAATTACAGCATAACAAATCAAATAACCCAATTAGAAAATAGGTTACAGAAACCAATGAAAAATTCTCAACAGAGGAATATCCAATGGACAAGTAGCACTTAAATGTTCGAAGTGCTTAGTCATCAGGAAAGTGCAAATCAAATAATATCTGAGGTTCTGTCTTACATCCATCAGAATGAGTAAGATAAAAACACAAGGGATAGCACATGCTGATAAAGATGTTGCATAAGGACACTTTTTCATGACTGGTGGGAATGCAAATTTATACAATCCACATGCTAATCAATTTGGCATATTCTCAGAAAACTGGGAATATTGTACCTCAAAGCACAGATATACCACTCCTGGGCATATACCTAAAAGATTCTCTAACATCGCACAAAAATACTTGCTCAACAATGTTCAAAGCAGCTTTATTCATAATAGCCAGAAACTGGAAACAAGCTAGGTGTTGTTTAAATGAAAAATGGATAAAGAAAATGTGGTACATTTACATAGTGAAATACTAACTATTCAGTTATTAAAAACTAAGACATTAAAATATTTGCAGAAAAATGGATAGAACTTGAAAATATTATGCTGAGTGAAGTAACCCAGTCTCCAAAGGCCTTGCATGGTATGTACTCACTTATAAGTGGATATTACCTATAAAATACAGGTACCATGCTACACTCTACAGACCCAAATAAGCTAAACCATAAGGAAATCCCAACAAGGGTGCTTGAATCTTGCTTGGATGGGGGAATAAAATAATCAGAAGAGACATATGGAGAGAGGGATCTGGGAGAGAGGGGTATGGGGAGGGGAGTAGGGTGTTTGGAATAAGGTGTGCAAAAGGACAAGAGAGATGGCTAAGTGGCCATGAAAATGAATGCACCTGAATGGAAAATGAATGGAATGACTGATAGAGAGAGGAGCTGGCCAGGGTTGGGGGGCATCTCCAGGATAAGACAAAGACTTAAGGAGGTGCCCAAGAATTAATCAGAGTTACCTTAGCTACATTAGTTACACTGGGGATATAGAACCTGAATAAGCCTCCACCCGTGGACAGGCAGGAACCTTTGTGGAGAGATTGAGACACCAACCTATCCACAAAACTTTCAACCCCAAATTTTATCTGATCTACAAGAAATGCATGGACTGTGGGAATGGGCAACCAATAACTGACCCAAGTTGAGACTCATCCCATGGAAATATACCAAGCCTTAACACTATTTTTCATAGTCTCTAATGCTTGCAGACAGGAGCACGTTCTCTTAGAGGTGTGAGACTGTGAAAGGTAGCTTGGTTTCTGATTGAGCTAGGTTTGAAACCTCGGTGACCCCACAGGTGACCCTGCAAGGGACGGTAGGTGTTTTGCCATGCTCCTGGACACCAGGCCTCTGACATGAGGCAGCAGCTCTCCATAGGTCTATGGCCATCAGTCACATAAGGGCAATGCCCCAAGCCCCTCCATAGGTAGAAATGACAACAGGTAACATAGCCTCAAGGCAGATCTCCATTTTAATGAGGTACCTAAAGTCCTGGAGGCCTAGCCAATAAACTCACTTGCCTTCCCAGACACTCCTCCCTGCAAAAGGTATTTAACCCCAGGCTCACCTGAGAAATTGGGGTACAGTTTTACTCATCATCACTCTCTGCCATGACAATAAATGCCTTAAAACCTTGGACTGTCTCTTTTCATCAGGATCCACTGAGGGGAGCAATGGAACAGGCCTTCTTCTAAAGAGCCACTTCTAGTCTCCCGCAGAAGGCCTCTCTGTGCTCCCAGCCATTGCCTCCACCAAGCTAAGCCACCAGCTGAACAAGCCAAAAACTCTCTCCTTCCCTCGTGGGACTCCTATCTTTTCCCCTTTGGCCCCGGGGCTAGATCCAGCCCATGGGCCCCCATTCCATTCTCAGCTCTTCCACAGCTCCCAGTGGTATCTGGCTGCCCAAGAGTCTGAGAACCTGACTGTTCCAGGTTCCTTGTATGCCCAGGCACTCAGATGTTGGCTCTGGAAGTCCCTGGGTACCTCAGACTGTGCTACCCAAACCCCTGAAGCAGGGTCCGGTAGCTTCTCATATGCCAGCTTTGGAGAAAGTGCAGTCAAAACTCCCATGTCTTGCTGTCATGAGCGACCATAACTCTGTGGTGGAGTGGGCACAGAACACCCATTATCTCCACAGAGAGGCTCCATCCAGCAGCTGACTCAGACAGATAGAGACACCCACAGCCAAACAGTGAATGGAGCTTGGATTATGAGCCCTGAAGAGGATAAGAACTCCACAGGAAGACGAACAGAGTCAAAAAACCTGGAGTCTTGGGGTTGTCAGAATCTGAACCACCAACCAAAGAACATACACAAGCTGGACATAGGCATCCCCACAGATATGTAGCAGATGTGCAGCTTGGTCTTCATGTGGAACCAGAACAATTGGAGTGAGGGCTACCCCAAACCGTGTCTGGCCTCAGTGGGAGAGGAAGTGCTTAACCTCAGAGAGATTTGAAATGCCAGCGTGGGGGGATACAAAGGGAGTCCACCCACTCAGAGGAGAACATGAGTGGGGAAGGGATAACAATTGTGGGAGAGGTGACTATAAGGTTGCAGGGATGTAAAGTGACTAGGTTAAAAAAATTAAACTAAGAAAAAGAAAACAAGAGTGAAAGAAAGAATGAAAGAATGAAAAAGAAAGAGGGAAGGAAGGAAGGAAGGAAGGAAGGAAGGAAGGAAGGAAGGAAGGAAGGAAAACCATCATTCACTAAAATCAAGACAATCAAGCAGCCTTCATTCCAGGGATGAAGGGATGGTTTAATATTTAAAAAAAGTCATATGATCATTTTTTTTAATTAGGTATTTTCCTCATTTACATTTCCAATGGTATCCCAAAAGTCCCCCATACCCACCCCCCCCAATCCCCTACCCACCCACTCCCCCTTTTTGGCCTGGTGTTCCCCTGTACTGGGGCATATAAAGTTTGCAAGTCCAAAGGGACTCTCTTTCCAGTAATGGCTGATTAGGCCATCTTTTGATACATATGCAACTAGAGACAAGAGCTCCGGAATACTGGTTAGTTCATATTGTTGTTCAACATATAGGGTTGCAGTTCCCTTTAGCTCCTTGGGTACTTTCTCTAGCTCCTCCATTGGGGGCCGTGTGATCCATCCAATAGCTGACTGTGAGCATCCACTTCTGTGTTTGCTGGCCCCGGCATAGTCTCACAAGAGACAGCTATATCTGGGTCCTTACAGCAAAATCTTGCTAGTGTATGCAATGGTGTCAGCGTTTGGAAGCTGATTATGGGATGGATCCCTGGATATGGCAATCAGTAGATGGTCCATCCTTTTGTCACAGCTCCAAATTTTGTCTCTGTAACTCCTTCCATGGGTGTTTTGTTCCCATTTCTAGGAAGGGGCAAAGTGTCCACATTTTGATCTTCATTCTTCTTGAGTTTCATGCGTTTAGCAAATTGTATCTTATATCTTGTGTATCCTAAGTTTCTGGGCTAATATCCACTTATCAATGAGTACATATTGTGAGAGTTCCTTTGTGATTGGGTTACCTCACTCAGGATGATGCCCTCCAGGTCTATCCATTTGCCTAGGAATTTCATAAATTCATTCTTTTAAATAGCTGAGTAGTACTCCATTGTGTAAATGTACCACATTTTCTGTATCCATTCCTCTGTTGAGGGGCATCTGGGTTCTTTCCAGCTCTGGCTATTATAAATAAGGCTGCTATGAACATAGTGGCAAAAAGATACAGAACATGTGGTTCATTTACTCAAAGAAATATTATTCAGCTATTAAAAGAGGACATTTTGAATTTTGCAGGCAAGTGATTAGAACTAGAAAATATCATCCTGAGTGAGGTAACCCAGACCCAGAAGGACATGCATAGTATGTACACACTGCTAAGTGGATATTAGCCAAAAGGTACAGAATACCCATTGTATAACCCATGGACTGTAAGAAGTTTAATGAGAAGGAAGGCCCAAGTGAGGACTCTTGAATCCCGCTTAGCTGGTAGAGCAAAATAATCATGTGAAGTGGAGGAAGGTAGGAGCTTAGGTGGGAGACAGGAGGGGGAGATGAAAAAGGGACACCATCAGGTATGGAAGAAGACAGTATAGAATCCCAGAGGCTCCAGCGAATGAATGTAAAATTGCAACTTCTAGGAATGAGACTTAGGGGTGTAGGGACTCTCTAGAAGTACCAGAGACCTGGAATTTGAGAGATGCCCAGGACTCAATGAAGGTGACGTCAGCTGAAATGCCCAAGAGTGGGGAGAGGGAACCTGAAGATTCCACCCCCGTATATAGACAGGGCCCCAAGTGGAATGACAGGGTGACAAATCCAAGGTCAAAATTTCTGACCCAGAATTGTTCCTGTCTAAAAGAAATGCTGGGACAAAAATGAAGCAGAGACTGGAGGAATAGCTGTCCTATGACCTGCACAACTTGGGTTCAATGTCATGTGTGGGCACCAAAGCCTGATACTATTACTCATGCTATGTTTTACTTGGAAACAGGAACCTAGCATAGCTCTCCACTGAGTGGCTCTACCAGCAGTTGACTGAGACAAATGCAGATACTTAAGCCAACCATTTGACTGAGGGCAGGGACCTCTGTAGAAGAGTTAGGGGAAGACTGAAGGAGCCAAATGGTATGGAAACCCAATAGGGACACAAACAGTCTCAACTAACCTGGACCCCTGAGTTCTCCCAGAGACTAAGCCACCAAGCAAAGAGCATACACATTCTGGTCTGAGGCCCTCAGCACATATATAGCAGAGGACTGCCTTGTCTGGCCTCAGTTATAGAGGATGTGTGACTCTCCTGTAGAGACTTGAGGCTCCAGGGAAGGGGCATGTCCAGGAGATAGGAAGAGGGGAAGGGTCCTTTCAGAGGCAAAAGAGAGAATGAATAGGATGAACTGTGTGGGAGGTGTCCAGAATTGGGAAAATATCTGAAATGTAAATAAATGAAACAATTAATTTTAAAAAGGAAAAGTAGTTCCTAAAATAGGAGTGGGCATAGTGAGATGAGATGAGGCAGAAAGTCCCTCAAATTTTGCCTTTTATTAAAAATATATTTTGTTATTATAGTATAATCTCATAATTTCCCTCCCTCCAAGCTCTTTCATATACCCCTCCACTCTTTTTAAAATAAGAGAGGCCCATTGGACACGCAAACTTTATATGCCCCAGTACAGGGGTACGCCAGGGCCAAAAAGTGGGAATGGGTGGGTAGGGGAGTTGGGGGAAGGGTATGGGGGACTTTTGGGATAGCATTGGAAATGTAAATGAGGAAAATACCTAATAAAAAACTGATGGCCTCTTTTTTCATTAACTATTATTACACATGCATGCACATGTGTACATGGTGTGAGTGTTTGTGTGTTCATATGTGTGTGTATGTGTGTGTGTGTGTGTGTGTGTGTGTGTGTGTGTGTGTGTGTGTGTGAGAGAGAGAGAGAGAGAGAGAGAGAGAGAGAGAGAGAGAGAGAGAGAGTTTCACATATGTTAATAAATACATAAGTAAGACCCGCTCAGTCCATACAATGTTACTTGGATGCGTATTTTTCAGGCTGACTATTTGGTAGTGGATATCTAATTAGTGTGTTCTTTTAGGGGAAGACTATTTCTTTAGTTCTCAGCATTCCGTAGTCACCTGCAGTATTTGTATAGAGTTGAGCCCTCACAGGATTTTCCCTTTTCCATTTTAGCATGTCTATAGCTGTCTATCTTCAATGCATATTAAGCCAAAAGTGTTTAAGATTTCATAGGAGACAATTACAGACAGACTTTTCCAATCAAAATGTAGAGCTGTGAATCCCAATTTTGATGGATATTTCTACAGCACAACTACTGCACTGAAGTTTCACTTATCATTGCAGAATGGAGGCAGAAAGATTGTTAAGACCCTGAGGAGAAGGAGCATCTGCTGAGAGATTTTTGTCTCCTAGATATATCAGAAGCTGTGCCCAAAACACCCCACCAATAAGTCTTTTGTTTTTACTAATTTTATCTTTACTGTTAAAAATCTCAATTTTCAGGAAGAGAAAAATGGGTTAAAAACTATTAAAGCTAACCTATTCATATCTACCACTTATGTCAAACAAATCAACATGAACAATAAAACAATTTAACGGTGTGGAACCCAGAAACTCATAAATATGTACTAATGTTCTGTTGTAAACAGTGTGTCCACAGTTGACCAGAAGCTAGCCACAGTGAAAATTTCTCTTAATTATGTTTACCTTCTCTTTCAGTTTCAACACACATGGTATAGTGTTTTCCTCAGCATCATAGGAAACTAAACTTATTAGGAATATTTCAAAGGAAAAAATGTTTACTGGTTTAAAAATGTCATTCATAGATTTTGTTCATTTTTACCCAATTATGGTCTAATGTTTTTATACAACTAAACTTCATTTGTATATTTTTAAATGGGGCTAATCTGTATATTTCATAGAGACATGTGTTTTGCTGTTGATTAATAACTCAGGACATATTCAATAAAATTGCTTCATAAAAGTTTAGCCTATCATTGGTAATGAACCTATTAGTGGTAAAGAGCACTTTCCTTGTTATATTTTTATGGCAGTGAGGTTGCACTAAATTATGTTTCTATATCTCTGAAGTCTTTCTCTTCTTTTAAATCATTAGCATGTAAGTTCTGTAAGTGATAGGGCTTGTCTGACATGTTCTTTGATGGATTCAAATCATTTGTAAAAGTTCCTAGGAGGAACTAATTGCATTCATTTCTCAGAAGAAATGTAAGTGTACAAGCCATACATATCTTTTCCTCATGACCATGACATTATTATCTGTATCATGAACCCATCTGACTTCACAAGAACTAATTTGTTACCTAAATTTCCATTCGTGGAACATAATTTCAAAATATGGAGAATCTTCAGTGCACACACATTTTTCTAAAATTAAAATACAATTAGAATTTATATATGAATACTTCTATAACATCATTTCCATTCTTCCTTCCCCCTCCTCACATGCTTTAAATCTCTTAAATTCAAGATGTTTTCTGCTTTAATCTCAATCTCTCTGTGAAACACATATGTACACACACACACACACACACACACATTCTTTCAAAAAACAGTTAGATGGTTTCATTTTGATAAATAGTAAAGTATAACAGAAATAATAAAGTAGCAACATAAAATATAAAACTATAATAAATCTCCACAGTTAGTAAGAGTAGTATATAGAGCAGTAATAACAAAGATGAATTATCTTGGTTGTTTTGTCACTTCAATGAAGGGGAAGGTAGCCACAGTGAATGACCTATATTTGTACTGATGGCCTGGTAGTTCAGAAAACTTTCCTTGTATCTGTATTCTATATTTTCCAGTTGAGAAACCAGTCTCAAAAGTTTTGAGTGTAAAAGTCATAGGCTGCTAAGAGTTATCTACATTGCTCCACATGAATTTCTGACTGGACTACAGTGACATAAAGCACAGGGCCGAAGATTCATACAAGTCACACCCAGAGTGGACACCATTTACATGAGACTTCTGGGAAATAGTAATAACAGAAGATGTAACACAGGAAAGTACTGTGATTATGAAAGTAGGAATTTTTTTTAAAAATACTATAATCTCATATATGTAAATAATGTATGTTTATTATTATGTATAATTCCTATACTACATATCCCTAATATCTTTTAATTTATATTAAGCTGATATCTAGTTTGTCAAGTTATTTAGGAAAGAACTAAAATTTAGAATAAATCATTAAGTCTGTTATAATTACTTTTCCTTTTTCACTATTATTTTGATTAAATTTTTTTGTTTGTTTATCTTCAAGAGAGAGTTTCTGTGGGTACCCCTGGCTGTCTTGGAACTTGCTCTGTAGACCAGGCTGGCCTCAAACTCAGAGTTTTGCTTTCTCTGCCTCCCAAGTGCTGGGATTAGAGTCATTCACCTCCATCACATAGCTTAAAATTTTTAATATCTTTATAAATATATTAATAATGCCATTTTTCATAAATAACTTTATGGCTCACTATGTACTTAATCAAAGAGCAATATCTAATGAGAATGGAAAATATAATTAGTGGTCAAGGCTTTACCTTCTATGCTTTCCCAGTCCATGTGGTAATCAATATTTGATGTAAGTTATCATATCATTAAATTGTGAGTAATAGATAATATGTTGAATGATTGGATGAATATTGAAAATGCTTGCTAAAGGGTTTTCTCAGTGCATGACGACATATTTGTCTTTGTCTTTAATGGCTATTCAGTTATGTTTGGATGGTAGTATATTGAACAAAAAGAGGGTTAATAAATAAACACGACTAGTCATTTTTTAATTGGGCAAAAGATGAAATAATTCATCTGAGGAGTCAAGGCAACAGTATAAAGAAATTATAATGATAATACAGTGTAATCGTAAGATTCAGATACATGTACCATTCTATGAATTTATCATTAGCAGAGAACAAGAATCTCCTATTGTGAAGAAGCCTCTCAGTCTGAGAGATAGTGTAAATCTGTTGACCAGTGTGAGGAGCCTCCCTCACATTTGCCATTATAAGATGGCACTGACAGCTGTGTTCTAAGTGGTAAACATAGTCTGCACACATGCAGGGGCAGTTTTCCCACCATGTGTTCTGCCTTTCCCGTGATGACAACTGGGCCGATGGGCTGCAGCCAATCAGGGAGTAATACATCCTAGGTGGAGGATAATTCTCCTTAAAAAGGGATGGGGTTTCGCCATTTGCTGGCTTGCTCTCTTGCACTCTGGCTCCTGAAGATGTAAGCAATAAAGCTTTGCCGCAGAAGATTCTGGTTTGTTGCGTCTTTCCTGGCCGGTCGTGAGAACGCGTCTAATAACAATTGGTGCCGAAACCCGGGACGAAAAAATACGAGAAAAAACTCGGGACTGGCGCAAGGAAGATCCCTCATTCCAGAACCAGAACTGCGGGTCGCGGTAATAAAGGTTCCCGTAAAGCAGACTGTTAAGAAGGATTCAACTGTATGAATTCAGAACTTTTCAGCTGGGGAACGAGAGTACCAGTGAGTACAGCTTTACGAGGTAAGCCTGGCCTTGAACTTTCTAAGGAAATTCAAGACAGTCTATCAGAAGTAAAGTGGAAAATAGCTTTATAAGGTATGTTTGGCCTTGAACTTTTTCTAGTGTTAAAAGCCCTTTTGTTCCTTTTCACATGTTATCAAGTGGTTAAGGCAGGGCGGATTCTAGAGGAAATTCAGGACAATCTATCAGAAGTAAAGCGGGGAGAGAGAGTAGGAACAAAGAGG
The DNA here is from genome assembly GCF_000001635.26 of Mus musculus. Lineage (NCBI taxonomy): Eukaryota > Metazoa > Chordata > Mammalia > Rodentia > Muridae > Mus > Mus musculus. The sequence continues at coordinate 62,864,739 of NC_000074.6, forward strand.
AAATATGGTACACAAAATAAGTATACAGGCCTTTCCAAGGGTCTTGAACCCGAGGAAAAGTTAAGGTTAGGTAGGAATACCTGGAGAGAGATTAGAAGAAAAAGAGGAAAAAGGGAAAAGAAGAAAGATCAATTAGCGGAGGTCTCTAGGAAAAGGAGCCTGTGCTCATCGCTGGATGGGCTCGGGGAGCCAGCTCTTAGTAGCTCTGAAGCAGATGAAGAATTCTCCTCTGAGGAAACAGACTGGGAGGAAGAAGCAGCTCATTATGAGAAAAAAGGGTACCAGCCAGGTAAAGTGCTAGCTAATCAGTTAAGGAAGCCAAAAGCGGCTGGCAAAGGCCAGCTTGCTGCTTGGCCTCTTGGCAGTCGGCTTCAAGGTCATAGTGCACCTCCACCCTATGCTGAGCCCCCGCCCTGCGTAGTGCATCAGCCCTGCGCAGAGAGGCAATGGACAGAGAGGCAATGCACAGACTCGTTCATTCCAAAGGAGGAACAAAGGAAAATACAACAGGCATTTCCGGTCTTTGAAGGAGCCGAGGGTGGGCGTGTCCACGCTCCGGTAGCGTATATACAGATTAAAGAGCTTGCCGAGTCGGTCCGTAACTATGGAGTCAGTGCTAATTTCACTATAGCACAAGTGGAAAGGCTTGCGAATCACGCTATGACTCCTGGTGATTGGCAAACGGTTGTAAAAGCCGCTCTCCCTAGTATGGGCAAATATATGGAATGGAAAGCGCTTTGGCACGAAGCTGCACAAGCGCAGGCCCGAGCAAACGCAGCTGCTTTGACTCCAGAGCAGAGAGATTGGACTTTTGACTTGTTAACGGGTCAGGGAGCTTATTCTGCTGATCAAACAAACTACCATTGGGGAGCTTATGCCCAGATTTCTTCCACGGCTATTAGGGCCTGGAAGGCGCTCTCTCGAGCAGGTGAAACCACTGGGCAGTTAACAAAGATAATCCAGGGACCTCAGGAGTCCTTCTCAGATTTTGTGGCCAGAATGACAGAGGCAGCAGGGCGTATTTTTGGAGATTCAGAGCAAGCTGCGCCTCTGATAGAACAGCTAATCTATGAGCAAGCCACAAAGGAGTGCCGAGCAGCCATAGCCCCAAGAAAGAACAAAGGTTTACAAGACTGGCTCAGGGTTTGTCGGGAGCTTGGGGGACCTCTCACCAATGCAGGCTTAGCGGCTGCCATCCTTCAATCCCAAAAATGCTCCATGGGCAGAAATGATCGGAGGACATGTTTTAACTGCAGGAAGCCTGGGCATCTTAAGAAAGATTGCAGAGCTCCAGGTAAACAGGGAGGGACTCTCACTCTTTGCTCTAAGTGTGGCAAGGGTTATCATAGAGCTGACCAGTGTCGCTCTGTGAGGGATATAAAGGGCAGAATTCTTCCCCCACCTGATAGTCAATCAACTGATGTGCCAAAAAACGGGTCATCGGGCCCTCGGTCCCAGGGCCCTCAAAGATATGGGAACCGGTTTGTCAGGACCCAGGAAGCAGTCAGAGAGGCGACCCAGGAAGACCCACAAGGGTGGACCTGCGTGCCGCCTCCGACTTCCTATTAATGCCTCAAATGAGTATTCAGCCGGTGCCGGTGGAGCCTATACCATCCTTGCCCCTGGGAACCATGGGCCTTATTCTCGGCCGGGGTTCACTCACCTTACAGGGCTTAGTAGTCCACCCTGGAGTTATGGATTGTCAACATTCCCCTGAAATACAGGTCCTGTGCTCAAGCCCTAAAGGCGTTTTTTCTATTAGTAAAGGAGATAGGATAGCTCAGCTGCTGCTCCTCCCTGATAATACCAGGGAGAAATTTGCAGGACCTGAGATAAAGAAAATGGGCTCCTCAGGAAATGATTCTGCCTATTTGGTTGTATCTTTAAATGATAGACCTAAGCTCCGCCTTAAGATTAATGGAAAAGAGTTTGAAGGCATCCTTGATACCGGAGCAGATAAAAGTATAATTTCTACACATTGGTGGCCCAAAGCATGGCCCACCACAGAGTCATCTCATTCATTACAGGGCCTAGGATATCAATCATGTCCCACTATAAGCTCCGTTGCCTTGACATGGGAATCCTCTGAAGGACAGCAAGGGAAATTCATACCTTATGTGCTCCCACTCCCGGTTAACCTCTGGGGAAGGGATATTATGCAGCATTTGGGCCTTATTTTGTCCAATGAGAGAGCAGCGTTGGGGGATAATGTCGACATTTCCACTCCCAATGACGGTGATGTATAATGCTCAAGTATTCTCCTGCTTTTTTACCACTAACTAGGAACTGGGTTTAGCCTTGATTCAGACAGCCTTGGCTCTGTCTGGACAGGTCCAGACGACTGACACCATTAACACTTTGTCAGCCTCAGTGACTACAGTCATAGATGAACAGGCCTCAACTAATGTCTAGATACAGAGAGGTCTCATGCTGGTTAATCAACTCATAGATCTTGTCCAGAAACAACTAGATGTATTATGACAAATAACTCAGCTGGGATGTGAACAAAAGTTTCCGGGATTGTGTGTTACTTCCATTCAGTATGTTAAATTTACTAGGGCAGCTAAATTGTCAAAAAGTCTTTTTCAGTATATGTTACAGAATTGGATGGCTGAATTTGAACAGATCCTTCGGGAATTGAGACTTCAGGTCAACTCCACGCGCTTGGACCTGTCGCTGACCAAAGGATTACCCAATTGGATCTCCTCAGCATTTTCCTTCTTTAAAGAATGGATGGGGGTGGGATTATGTGGAGATACACTTCGCTGTGGATTAGTGTTGCTTCTTTGGTTGGTCTGTAAGCTTAAGGCCCAAACTAGGAGAGACAAGGTGGTTATTGCCCAGGCGCTTGCAGCTCTAGAACATGGTGCTCCCCCTGATATATGGTTATCTATGCTTAGGCAATAGGTCGCTGGCCACTCAGCTCTTATATCCCATGAGGCTAGTCTCATTGCACGGGATAGAGTGAGTGTGCTTCAGCAGCCCGAGAGAGTTGCACGGCTAAGCACTGCAGTAGAAGGGCTCTGCGGCACATATGAGCCTATTCTAGGGAGACATGTCATCTTTCAAGAAGGTTGAGTGTTCAAGTGTCCTTCCCCCAGGAAAAACAACACGGGACCAGACCAGGACCCCTCTGGGTGATGAGCCTGGGAGGAGGTTATGTGTACGGCTCCTTTACCTGCACACTGGGGATTTGACCTCTATCTCCACTCTCATTAATATGGGTGGCCTATTGCTCTTATTAAAAGAAAAGGGGGATCTGTGAGGAGCCGCCCTCACATTTGCCATTATAAGATGGCACTGACAGCTGTGTTCTAAGTGGTAAACATAGTCTGCACACATGCAGGGGCAGTTTTCCCACCATGTGTTCTGCCTTTCCCGTGATGACAACTGGGCCGATGGGCTGCAGCCAATCAGGGAGTAATACATCCTAGGTGGAGGATAATTCTCCTTAAAAAGGGATGGGGTTTCGCCATTTGCTGGCTTGCTCTCTTGCACTCTGGCTCCTGAAGATGTAAGCAATAAAGCTTTGCCGCAGAAGATTCTGGTTTGTTGCGTCTTTCCTGGCCGGTCGTGAGAACGCGTCTAATAACAGACCAGGATCCCGGGGATAAATAAATAACACATATAAGACTTAAACAAGACAAAGAACTTGAAATAAAAGCTTAAACCATGATTACAAAAGAGTGAATATCCTTGGAATGAGGATGGATTTTAGAAGAAGGACCCATAGGTCCTGAAAGAGGATACAAAGCGATTTTTATCCCAGATGCAATTCCATCATAATCTCCCTACATATGTGAACTGAACTTTTTTGTATTGAAATAGGAAAAATCATTTTTGCATTCCACAGGAAATCAAAACTTGTCACTCCGTTCAGTCAGTGATTGTGAAATACATGCTTTCTTTTAATTCCATTGACCATTCATGACCATTCACACAATAGGATTTAGACATAACTAGTCATTGAGTATGTTTGTCATACTTATACACTTAGAAAAAATGATTTTTAAAAATTAGTAACCTAAAATTCCCTTTTCTTATATTTAATCATGTATCAAATTATTCTAAAATAATCTTTTTCTCTATATATTGCTAACAATAGGATGAATATTGCTTTAAAATGAAGTATGCATGAAAACAGTATAGAAGGTGGAATGACACCTTATATTTTGAAAATTAAGAATACTTTCATATCATTTATTATATGCCCCTCAAAATCAGAGGTGCAGAAAAATACCTAGTCAGCAGAATACTGACAGATCAGTTGAAAAGAATAACATTTATGTAAATGCAATACAGAATGCATCATTTGATGACAACAATGCTGCATAATCAGCTTAAAATATGAACGAAGGGACAGTGAGTCCACACATTATAGGTGAATTGTAAGAATAGTCTCTCAAAGGAGGAAGAAATGGGGATAAATTAAGTATGTTTAAAGATGCAGAAAGTGTTTCCAATGGCTTGAATTTCACCCATGGAGGTGAATGCTAGATCTGTTTATTTTTTAGATGGATGTTGAATTCCATGTAGAAGTCAGATAACATAATATGGAAATAGTGTTTGAGATGAGATAAGGATCCTGCAGTGACAATCTCAAACAATGGCAGTATGAGAACATTACACATAGATCTCACAACTTGGCTCCAAGTTTTTAAAAAGAAAGTGAGTCCAACAATGTATGGTCTTTTTTTTTTTTTCTTCCTAGGAATAGAAGGGATCCACTGCTGTCTATAAAAGGAGAGGTGCCATTAACAGAAACTGAGTTCAGGTAGCATCAAGCCAGTAATAGATCAGGAGAATGCTACACACAACCTGAACTTGAGCTGTCTCATTCATAGAGAACTGACTGTAGAGAAGAACATGGCAGTTCAGACAGACATGTATCTCTAATCTATTTCATGTAGCAATAATTCACTTTATACATTATTAAAAGTATGTGCACACCTCTTAAAATTTTATGGTGATCAACATTCTGTACGGCTAAGGAGAATTCTTTCTATCTTTCTTAAATTGATGTGTAATATGCTAGTAACAGAAACAAATCCATGCAGGTATGTTTGGTTGATTTAGCTTAACATGGGCTCATCTACAGAATGAGTATATTCACCATGGAATACCTCTTGAACTCTCATATAAAAACCCACATTCTAGTTTCTAACCTTGTCACACCACGTCGGAAGGCAATACACTAACAGTCTTTCTTCTTATAATATCTTGATTTGTGCAAAGGATGCTGTTGGTGTGCATCTGAATGCCCATGCCATGGGAAGCAGAACTTTATTTTCTTATTAACATATAAAATAATACTGTGTGAATAGATAGTTCAACTAATTTGCCCTTAAAGCCACTTTATGAGTGTTTAGGATGTTTGCTAATTTGTGAAGCTACACTAATGACAGGGCTAACAATGTCCATAAGCAACCTGTGGTGGGCAGATATACTATGCATTTTAATCCACAAGACTGTTTTTGTCTCAAAAGCCTCCAATTTGTCATTTCCAACACCCTGCTCGTTTTCCAAGGTGAGTACACCAACCAGACTCACATAGCAATAAGAGTTCCGGTGTCTCCACATTTTCACTATTCCTTTAAATATTTGTGTTTCCTTTTAGCTCTTCTAGTGAGGATTTTATTTTTAATTTGCATTTTATGTTAATAAATATTAGTAAATTAATTGTGTATATGTCAGATTCATACTAATTTATGAATGTCTGTATGGATTAGTTTTCTGCAGTTTTTTCTCTATGACATTTTGTAGTTTCATACATAGTCAGAATGTGTATGTTTTATATACATTACACACACACACACACACACACACACACTCACAAATACACACACATACACTCATATATTGATTTGTATCTTTTACATATATTATATATAAAATAAATATATTTATTTTTCAAGTCTAGGACAGTAAGGTATTACATAAGTATTACATATTTTCATTTATTATAGGATTTTATAATATTTTCTTTAAAATAAAACGTTTCTGGTCATATAGCATCTTTTATAAAATGTACTGTCTACCAATTATGTTTAGATCAACTAAAATTTACTTTCTGTGCAATGTAGTAAAACTGCCAATACTGTTTTTTACAATATTAAAATCTAAATCATCCAGTCATTTATTAGAGTGTTACATTTGCGTAAATGAAACTTGGAAGGCGATCCCTAACTGCAGCTATTGCCAGACCATGGATGCTGAAGCAGCGAGAGTCATAATCTTAGAAATGCGTCCAATGATAGAGTTCCTTATGACCAACGGAGGACCCTACACACATGAACATGTGAGCAGTGCTAGTTGGAGGACCCTACCCACACACATGACCACGTGAGCAGTGCTAGTTTCCCCCTATACATTTTTCCTATAAACTCTCCCTTCTACCTTTCTCCTTGATTTCAAATTCAAGTCTCCTCCTCCATTATATTTGTATTGGTGTATATGGTGTGTATACACATTTGTGTGTGTGTGTATGTGTGTGTGTGTGTGTGTGTGTGTGTGTGTGTGTATACATAAATAGAACCTGCTCAGTCTGTATAATGTTGCTTGTACATATATGTTTCCAAGGCTGGACATTTGTGTGATCTCTTCCCTCTTAATGTCTATTTCTCCCATTCTCAGCATTTCTAAGCTGCCTATAGTTTTTTGTACATAGTTTCTTGTCAATACTGGAGAAGAAACTACAAACACTATTTTACTTAACCAGCATATTCACTAACTACATTCTAAATATTGTCCTTACACTCACAGAGTAGTGCATAACTGACCTCTCAATCAAGGAAACCTTTCTTTGCAACACACAGAGAGCCACAAACAAAGAAAATGCAGAGCTGAGAAACCCAGGTCCACAGGGCACACCCACAGCGCAGCGTTTCCACCTTAGGCTCAGGAAGCATGATGGAAGATGAGCCCAAAAACTGAAAGAGCCAGAGTAGTAGGGACTTCACTGTGAGATTATGACTCCTAAGCATATCAAAAGTTACACTCATAAATACACCCAAACATGGCTGTCTAAAGGGGAGTTGAGCATAGAGACCCTTTAATGTAGACTGGTTAAAGTATACAAACATGATGTTTTAATTATAATGATTTCCTATTTGTTTTGATAAAGGTTAATATGAGAGCTCCACTTTTGTTCTTAAAGAATGCCAAAATCTTTCTTGGATGTTTCACTTTCAATATATATATTTTAATCCTCCTATCAGTACACACACACGTACACACACATGCACACACACATGCACGCACGCACGCACGCACGCACACACACACACACACATACAAGCATATTTACAGGCTCTTACACACAGGTGAGGGTATAGAAACACACATACACATGCACAGTTATAATGAGTTTGGCTCAATTACTTTGGATAGATAAAATTTGTAATTTGTACATTTCCTTAACTTTCTTCAGATATACTTTTAACTTCACTGATATCTTAAATATATTCTGCTTCACTGACTCCCAGATATCCCCATGTCTCTTATTAAAAATGTTTTGATATTGTAAAAACAATGAATTACCAGGCAACCATTTGTTATCATTATGACTTTGTATATTGTCTTTATTTAAAGCAGTGTTCCATGAACGAGTACATTATATTTTTCTTTGATTCTGTTTATATAAGTAATCTCTTACTTTTCGTGTGTCCTTCATAATCTTTTTATGAGAATTACACATACATTCCATCTACTATCATCACTATGCCCTTATGAAACAGGATTCTATATGTATCATAAAGTTCAAAGATTCCTTGGACAGCCAGTTACTGCCCATAGTTACCTGGGCGGTGACAGCGGTAAGGCAAACCACTGTGTGCTCTGCTAAGGTCAAGGAAGACAACCTTTGCATTTTCTATCCTCATTAGGCTTTATCAGCCATTTACTTAGATAACAGGGACTGGTCGTAAGAATATATTCTAGATTTTTTTTTAAAAAATATTGATTTCACAATGCCAACTAATAACCTAGAAATAAATAAGGAGAATGGCTATGAGAGATGCTCATAGCCTCATTGCGATGTGCATTATCTGTTTAGTACCTATCTCTCTCTGAATCATCCATCATGATAACAAGGAGCAGGAATACAGAGTAAGATAAGGTAGGCCAATAAAAGAGAAAAAAATCAATGGAGATGTCTCAAGCAAAGCCTTTTCTTACCCTAATTCTTTGTGGACACACATTTCAATGAGTATTTTGATAAATAAGGCCAATGTATTCCTTTAATTACTGGCCGGCAAGTTGAAACAGATTTTGGTTTGTCTTTGTTTTAGGTATTGAATGTCCATTATAAAGAAAACTATTGTGCAATATAGGTAATTCATAACATTTTACAGAAGCCTGTGCATGATAATCTTTAGTTGAAAGGGTATGGCTGGCTCCTCTCTGCTGCCCTGTCCTGTCCAGTCCTGTCCTGTCCAGTCCTGTTCTGTCCAGTCCAGTCCAGTCCAGTCCAGTCCAGTCCAGTCCTGTCCTGTCCTGTCCTGTCCTGTCCTGTCCTGTCCTGTCCTGTCCTGTCCTGTCATCTCCTCTCCTCTTTATTCTTTACTTCCTCTCCTTCCTCATCTTTCATCTCCTCCTCCTCTCCCCCCTCTTTCTCTTTCTCACTCTCTCTTCTTTAACAGGATCTCCCACTCTAGCAAGCCTGTCTTAGCATTAGTTATGCAACGTCAACTGGCCTCAAAGTTACTGAGATTTGCTGCAGTATCCCTAGATGCGGGATTTTATTAATGAGTTACTATGTTCAATGAGGCTATGAACTTCTTACTGTTATAATTAATATACTGAGGGCTGTTTTAAACTGGAAACTAATATTATATGTGTGTTTTGACGAAATCAGATACCATACAACAAAATTCTCTTATTATGTTTGCTTGAGTGGTATTTAAAATATGTATTAAGTACAAATTCTATATAAAAAGTAAAAATCATGAAGGAGAAAGGGAGAAATAGAAAAAATGTCTTCTGTGTTCTCAGGAGTTTGCACATAGTCATCAGTAAATATCCATATATATGCACATATTCTTACACACACACAAACTCCATACCTATACACACCTACATGCACATTCACCCATGTACACGTATACTCACATGTACATACACACACTCGCATTTATACTTACACATGCAGTATAAGAGAAGATTTCATGCAAACAGAATAGAAACTCAAACAGAAGTTGGAATTAGTAAAATCTCTAGATAGGATGTTTATACTACAGAACTGCAGAAAGCACTGAACAGAAATCTAAAATAACAAAATATTTAGTCCAGCACTTATTGTTACCCACGCACCATTTCCTTTGTTTGATAAATATTTGCTTTTATCAGGGAGGGCACAGAATGATTTGCAATGCGGTTTGTGTTCTAAAACCATATGAAGACACTCAGTAAAATATATACAACCTCAAATCAAAGTATTTGTAATCTTTATGTTACATAAATATACTTAGGTATTAACTTTTATAGTTCATGACCTACTCAATAAATTCCAGCTGCTAATTATGAGCTAATTATACATTGTTACAACTTCTTATATGAATATGCAAAGTGCCTTTTAACTACTTAAATTTTGAAATAAATGGGCATTTTGATAACCTAAATTAAGAATTTTCATCAGTAAATTCTAAAAATGCTTTAAGTTTCTACTTGAAAAAATTATTTTAAATAATTTTACATAGTGAAAACAGCTTTAATGAAAATGTAGCAGTTTATTGATTTGCACTGAGTAAAATACAATGTTTAAAACTGTTGTGGCTTACAAATTAGGGACTCTCATTATTTCATAGTAAAACATACATTTGTATTTTTATTTTTTCAGTGATGATGGCATGGGAGACCTCTTCCTGTGGAATATTAATGTTCTTATTTTTACTGTTAACAGGAGATTTCTGTTCCTAAGAGCTCAAAAAGATTTGAATATTCAGGTAGTTTTATATTAAATTTGAATCACTGTTTCTTTCTGCAAGCTTTTCCATAAGAAGATTATTACATATATAACCTAATAATAAGCAATGATGGTCAGACACTGCCTCCTTTTGAAATGAGAATTAAAGGTAAATGTCAGAAATTTTCAGTATTCCCTTCAGCAAAACAGATACAGTATTCAATTGACACTACAGATATGTTGATGTATGTATAGATCTGCTCTGATTTCAGAGTAGAATCTAAGCTAGCAGTGTTTGAGATCTCATGTCAATCATCCTGGTATCTAAACATATGTGGAAAAAAGAATCTAATTTTCAATTTTATATGATTCTTTGATGCAAAAAATCATGGCTGAAAAATGAATTCTTCACCACTGTGATATTTCAACATTACAGGTAATTCAACAGCAATAGCCCATGGCTGAAAACACCCCATACTTCAATCATAGAATGTGGAGAAATCAGGCTATGACTAACCTGGAAGCTCCATTCCTATTGGTTAGCTTTCATAGTGCTGAAAGATGCTGTGCATGAGGAGAAAGTAATTAAAAGTCTTATGCAACTAAGAACCCTTCATGCTATAATGAACCAACTGGGAAGATATGCCCATTGGATACATAGTGCCACAGATATTGTAGGAGTAAACAACCATTTTCTGTCCAGAGTTAAGGCACATTTCAAAAAGTTGAAATGTATATCTGACACCAAATTGAGATCTTGGTCCCTAGAGAAGAACTTACTGTTACTACTTTGATAAATAGACATACTATTAAACTGACTTCTAATGATTAATACAAAAGATTAGTAAATTTCTCAACACTCAAAAGAGAAGCCTCTCTTTGCAACTCATGTCACAGAATAGTGCTAGGAAGATTTTAAGATCCAAAATTAGTGGGTAAATCCAAAGAAAACGTGTTTCTAGGATACAGGAGGGACATTGCACCTATGAATTCATAACACTTGATTGAGACACTATGCCTCACATTTGTGCAGGCTCACACCAAAATCCAAAAATGTTTAGTGGAGTTCGACATGAAGTCCTACTTCTAGCTAATAAGTTACTGACAACTGCCTTTAATGGATGACCCCTTGTGAGTTGGACAAGCTACAGGGGAATGTGATTCATGTCAAAACCAAGTTTATTTGATGGGTTTAAAACTCATTAAGACAAAAACAAAAAACAAAAATAAAAACAAATAATCTCATTAAGACACAGAGAGGTGGGGCAAGGGAGAGAGAGAGATTAAGAATTGGGTGTGTAGAAAAGGGGAGAAGAGACAGGAGAAATCAGGGAAATGAATTATTAAAATACATCTTAAATTCTCAAACAACTAATAAAAGTGAGGAAAACATTGTATGTGTTTCTTTTTTTTTTTCCATTTTTATTAGGTATTTAACTCATTTACATTTCCAATGCTATACCAAAAGTCCCCCATATCCACCCACCCCCACTCCCCTGCCCACCCACTCCCCCTTTTTGGCCCTGGTGTTCCCCTGTACGGGGGCATATAAAGTTTGCAAGTCCAATGGGCCTCTCTTCCCAGTGATGGCCGACTAGGCCATCTTTTGATATATATGCAGCTAGAGTCAAGAGCTCCGGGGTACTGGTTAGTTCATAATGTTGTTCCACCTATAGGGTTGCAGATCCCTTTAGCTCCTTGGCTACTTTCTCTAGCTCCTCCATTGGGAGCCCTATGATCCATCCATTAGCTGACTGTGAGCATCCACTTCTGTGTTTGCTAGGCCCCGGCATAGTCTCACAAGAGACAGCTACATCTGGGTCCTTTCAATAAAATCTTGCTAGTGTATGCAATGGTGTCAGCGTTTGGATGCTGATTATGGGGTGGATCCCTGGATATGGCAGTCTCTACATGGTCCATCCTTTCATCTTAGCTCCAAACTTTGTCTCTGTAAATCCTTCCATGGGTGTTTTGTTCCCAAATCTAAGGAGGGGCATAGTGTCCACACTTCAGTCTTCATTCTTCTTGAGTTTCATGTGTTTAGCAAATTGTATCTTATATCTTGGATATGCTAGGTTTGGGGCTAATATCCACTTATCAGTGAGTACATATTGTGTGAGTTCCTTTGTGAATGTGTTACCTCACTCAGGATGATGCCCTCCAGGTCCATCCATTTGCCTAGGAATTTCATAAATTCATTCTTTTTAATAGCTGAGTAGTACTCCATTGTGTAGATGTACCACATTTTCTGTATCCATTCCTCTGTTGAGGGGCATCTGGGTTCTTTCCAGCTTCTGGCTATTATAAATAAGGCTGCTATGAACATAGTGCAGCATGTGTCCTTCTTACCAGTTGGGGACAACAGAATGAATGGCTACCACAAGGGATGAGTTTAAGAATGACAGCTTTCCTGATAACCATCCACTGTGGAAAGAGTGGCCAGCTTAACTTATCAATATAACTATTCAATATAACTGTGCTGGAGTGAACAATGTTTCTCATGTAGATTGTAGCAGTTACATTACTAAATATCCCAGCTTTCATCATTAACTCAGAAATGAGAGTAAAGTTCAAAAAATTCTTAGAGCATGCCAATGAGAAGGTTTAATATCTCTTTGTCTGTCCTGTCTACCCTGTCTCTGCACCCCCCTCTGTGTGTGTGTGTGTGTATGTGTGTGTGTTTGTGGGTGTGTGTGTGTCTGTGTGTATCTCTCCATCTGTCTCTCTGTCTCTGTCTCTCTATCTCTCACTGTATGTGCCTGTATATGTGTGTGTGTGTGTGTCTGTGTGTGTGTGTGTGTGTGTGTGTGTGTGTGTGTGTGTGTGTGTGCATGACAACTAATGCAAAAAGTATAGAGGCTATACATTTGAAAGAGACCAAGGAGGATTATATGGAGTATTTTGTAGGGAGTAAAGCTATAGTGCAAATTATGGACTTTTATTATAATCTCAACAACTAAAAGAATAAGAAAAAACAGAACATGTATCTTTTCTCCTCTACTTACTACACATTGTCAGGTCTGAGCTATGTAATTACTGTGGAATAGTATCAACTGCAGAAGTATACCTGTACAAACTTGTAGCACTGTTTTAATATTATTTATGACTTTGAGGAAGCTCCTCAGGATACTTAATGATTTTTCAAGAGTAGTGATTTAAGAAGTCCCCAAAATACCAACTCATCTGAACATAAAGAATATATTTATTTTTACATTGACTTTCTACATAGCTGATATTCTCTAAAATTCTAACTGCAATTATTCCTCACCCTTCCTTAAGAAAAATGTTGATAAAAATTCAGTTTAAGTATAGTAGCATTTTTTTTTTATTTCTCAGGTCCAAAAAGAAGTATACATCTAAATTTATCAAACATGGAATTTACAAGATTAACATTATGAAAATGAATTTAGTTTCAATCTCCACAGATATTCATTAGTTATATCCATTCTCAAATTAAATAATCATATTGATGCATCTGTTTCCTGGAGCAGAATATTTCTATCTCATAGATGTGTGTTTCTATCATGAACCTACCTATTATCAACCTACCTCTAATTGATCTATCTGACATCTATCAACCTATTATGTCATTTGTGATCTATCTTGCACAATAATAGTCTGTATATAAAATAATACGTTGTGTGATTTCTGATCACATTACAACAGTGGTTTCTAAGTAACTCCTGTTCAAAGATTATCCAAAGAATATTACAATTTCAAAGCCCTCCTCCAGGAAGGTGTCAGTTTCAGATGTATGTATTCTCAGGTTCACATGATCATTTCAAGTTGTCAGTTTGTCTGATGAACATCATGAAGGGATAGTGTAGTATATCACAGCATCCCAATGTGTATTTCTCAAATCACTCACTGGATTCTAATGCGAACTTCCCACATGACTAAACACATACTTACTTGCCATGTGCATAGATTCTTTGGTGAACTGTGTGATTTTTTTTATTTAGTCCTTGTGCAAAATTATTCATGTCTTATTTTGATGTTTTCTTATATCCAGAAGTTCTTCAACAGATATGTGATTTGCACATATTCTCATCCCTTCCTCACACAGTACAAACTTCCCTTATCCTTTTGTGCCCTTCTCTTCTATATGTCTCACTGAGCTCATCTGGGGTTTCTTGTCAAGCTTCAGTGGAAGCTATTTGCTGCAGCAAGTGACTATACTGCTCAAGAAAGTGATATTACCTTCCCAGAGAGTGTGGACTGACAATTGTCCCTCCAGAGAGGGGTGTGACCTCATGGGTCTCTAATCCGGGATAAAATGTCAGTGTGCCGAATGCTGCATAGATAACCACAGCTGCTACTTCTGTTTTGCTCAACAAACAAGTTGAAATCTAAATTGCCATTTAGATGTTTATTGTGACAACTGTACTCTTGGCATTTGATTCACAAAATAACTAAAATAAAACCACAGACATATACTGAGATCTTTTATTCTAGGAATTTTCTAGTCTTGGTTTTACAGTTTTTGTCTTTAGCAATATATGACTGAACGTAGTCGGCAATTTTTGTAATACAAAACCAAACAAGATTTTTTAAATTCCAAACAAGATTTTTAAATAACACATTACGCTGAGTTTGCATGGTTGTCCACAGACAACTGATTATATGTGTATATTTTTCTTTTTTCTTATTAATTTAATTTAATTTAATTAGTTGGTACTGGAAATTGAATACAAACTTCATGCATCCAGTCTTCACTACTGAACTAAATTCCCTCCCCCCATTATATGTCTTATCTTCAGATAGTGTATCTCTAAGCTGTCCAGGCTGGCCTTAAAGTCAATCTATAGTCAACATTACCTGTGGATTATAATCTACCTTCATTGATTACTAAGTAGATGGTATTATAGAACCAGAACTATCATTAAATTTTATGAGTGACAGGTTTGGTTGGTTGGTTTTTAACTTTAGTCAGTAGCCCCTGATGCTGTTTGAAGTTTGGAAATCACAAGGGGGCACTCTTTCTCTAATTACACCATGAAAAAGGCCAACATTCACAGAAGACTAATTTTAATTTACTAACAGTACTATTTTGGGAACTTCATGAATGAGAACAATAACTGTAGCATGCACTTTTGTGATCATTCTCCCTCCCACAGCTCCTAAGGTGTCACCTTTTCCAAACATGATCTCTTCCTTAATTATTATTAAAGATAAATGGATATGTGTGTTTTAGCTTTCCTCAGTTACCAATACTTCTTTGAGCAGAGTGGAGGTTTTGTGAGCTTTCTCTGTGAGGTTTGACATGTTCATTGTTAGTCTATCATCCTTGTTCAATTCACGTTCAAGATTATTTTGGGAGACACTTGTACTCTGACAAATTACTTAAGGAGAGTTTGTCATGTATAGTTCCAGTTTTTTGTTTTTACCAGGGATTTTGTTATATATTCTATGGTTCCTGGAGAGAACATTATTATCACAAGTATTATAATTTCATATAAATAATTTGTACATAAATACACACACATGAATTTGTACATCGATGCACACATATGTATATGTGTGTGTATACACATATATTCATATGTCTATATGTGCATATGTGTATATACACATACATGCATGCATATGTATTTATTTGCCTATATGTATATACACATACATGCATGCATACATACACACTTACATACATATATGCAGATACGTAGACATATAGATATGCATATCTGCATATATGTAGATATAAAGGTATATATATGTGCATGTGTATATATGCACAATTTGTATATGTGCATATGTGTATACACATATAAATGTATATGTTTATAAACCTATATTTGTACATATGTATCAATGTAAGCAAAATAATTCTCATGCTTTTTAAAATCACCTGTGGTGTTCTATAGATTTTATTTCTCTCTAGACCCTGTCTTCCCAGAAAAAGTACCCACCCATTTCTTTTCATTTTTTGTTTATAGCACCTGCTTTCAACTGTCACCATCCCCATTTGTACAGTTCTACCCTCACACATGTTGCTCCCATTTTACTCCTGGTTTTTCCAATTTTTTTTAAGAATATTTTTCTCATAAGTCATAAGTCACATTGATACACAAATAACACTAACAATAATACACTTGGAATACTTGTGCTTCTGTTCACTACAGGCAGTCAGTTCATAAACTTATATATAATATGACTCACTAAAACTCCCATTTTGCAAAACAAATATCTTTTATTCTATAATAAATGTTTCAACTTTAACTAAAATTCGATATTTTTCTTTTCCAATCATTAATTATGAATCTTTTGGTTTTAATTTTAAAACAAAGTTTTACTATGTAGCATACACAATAAAAATAATAAAATATTTATAAAACTATTTTAAGACTGACATAATAATTTGTATTGATTCCATCTCTCTCAATGTTAAGTATCCATTTGGTGCTTAGATTTTTTTAAATTTTCCAAATCAAACTGTCTATACTCCAAGCTAAAGATTGATATTCTTGATCAGGTGCACATTAAGGTGGATTGATGAGCAACCTTTTGAGTAATCAGCAGATTTTCATAGTTACTGTACAGGTTTGCACTCCCAGCAACAATGGATGTGCTATCACTTATGTTTCTGACCTAGATCTGACAGGTGTGAGATGGAATAATAAAGAAGTTGTGATTTAATGGAAGGATGGGTACAGAAAATGCTGTTCATTTACACATTGAAATACTATCCGCCTATAAAGAATGACATCAAGAGTTTTGCAGGCAAATGGATAGAACTAGGAAATTTCATCATGAGATAGGTAACCTAGACCCAAAAGGCCATGCATGGTATGTACTCGCTAATAAGTGGATATTAGCCAAAAATGTACAGAATAACTAGGATACAATCCATTGAAGTTGAGAAGGTTAACAAGGAAAGAATGCTTCAATTCCACTTAGGAGCGAGAAAAAGCAATCACTGGAGGCAGAGGGAGGGAGGGACATGGGTGGGAGAGGAGAGGGGAAGGAAAAAAGAGGAACATGATCAGGTATTGGACAGAGGGAAAAGGAGAGAATTAATTGTAGGCCAGCAGAAAGAATGGAAATATGCAACCTCAGGTGGTGAGAGGATGGGGGGAACATCTAGAAAGTACAAGAGACCTGGGAGGTGAGAGACTCTCAGGACTCAAAGGGAGGGACCTTAGATGAAAAACACAACAGTGGGGAGAGGGAACTTGTAGAGCCTACCTCCAATGAAAAGGCAGGGCATCAAGTGGAGGGATGCGATTGCCATACAACAGTCAAAAACTCTGACCGAGGATTGTTTCTGTCTAAAAGGACTGCAGGGACAAAAATGGAGAAGAGACTGAGGGAAAGAAATCCAGTGACCAGTCCAACTTGAGATCCATCTCAACAGGAGGCTCCATGCCTGGCAATATTACTGATGCTATGGTGTGCTTCAGACACGGGCCTAGCATGGCTGTCCTCCAAGAGGTCTAACAAGCTGCTGACCGAGACTGACACAGATAATTACACCACAGCATTAGACTAAAGTGGGGGACCTCTGTGGTTGAATTAGGGAAAAGCTGGAAGAAGCTGAGGAGGAAGGCAAATCCATAAGAAAACCAACAGTATCAACTAACCTGGACCCCTGAGATCTCTCAGACATTGAGCCACCAACCAGGCAGCATGTGCCTGGTCTGGCCTTAGTGAGAGAAGATGCACCTAATCCTTAAGAGTCTTGAGGCCCCAGGGAACGGGGAGGCCTGGTGAAGAGGGTGGGGTAGTGTGGGGGTGGTGTTGGTGGTGGGGATATTTTCTTGGAGACAGTGGGGAGGAGAAAGGGGAGGAGGGATTGTGGGAGGGCAAACTGTAAAAAATAAAAATAATTAAAAAAAAGAAGTTGTGATTTGCATTTCCATTGTGGATAAGGATACTGACCATTTTTGTTTATTTGTTTGTTTGTTTCTCAGCTATTTAGATTCCTATGTTGAGAACTCTTTAAATCTGCATCCCATTTTAAATTGGATTACCTGTTTTATCAATTTATTTGATATATATATATATATTCCCTGTAGATGTGAAGGTGGTAACAATATTTCCCCTTTCTGTATGCTTCCCTTTTGTTCAAAGGACAGTGTCCTTTGTCTCATAGAAACTTTTCGGTTTCATGATGTTCCATTTACTAAATGTTGATGTTAGTGCCTGTGCTAACAGGGTTCTGCACATAAGGGTGAATGCTGTGCCAGTATGGTATTACCACTTTCACTTCTCTCAGGTTCAGTGTATCGGATTTTCTGTTGAGGTCTTGATACATTTGGAGGTCAGTTTATTTCTAATTTCTCTATAAAAAGTCAGATGACTATTCTTGTGTGGATTCATATCTGGGTCGTGACATGATTTTATTTATACAAATAATATGCTGTTTTTACTATAACTTTGTAGCACAACTTGATAGTTTTTCATGATTCAGAATTGTTTAGCTTTTCCAGGTTTTTTGTATTTGATTTCTTTTTATATGACGATGAGAATTGTATTTTCAAGATCAATGAAGAATTATGTTGGAAGTTTGATGGGGAATTTCACTGATTCTACAGAATACTTTTAGTATGACCTTTCTTTCTTTCTTTCTTTCTTTCTTTCTTTCTTTCTCTCTCTTTCTTTCTTCCTTCCTTTCTTCTTTACTTCCTTTCTCTTTCTTTCTTTCTTTCTTTCTTTCTTTCTTTCTTTCTTTCTCTTTCTTTCTTTCTTTCTTTCTTCCTTTTGTTCTTTATTTCTCTTTTTTCTTTCTTTCCATCTTTCCTTCCTTTTCTTTTCTTTCATTTTTTTCTTTGTTAATTCTACAGATCCATGAGCATGAAAGAACTCTCTATTTTTTTGTTTCCCCAAGATATTTTACATTGTTTGTGGCTATTGTGTAATATACTCAAAGAATACTTCATCTTACCATAAGGACCATTGATCAACCATGTTTATTGCTGCTTTATTCAATATCTATTAACTAGAAACAACATAGATATCCATAAACAAAAGAATGGATAAAAAGGTAAAAAGGTGGTAGATTTATATAATAAAGTAATACTCAGCTCTTAAAAGAGAAATGACATTATAGAATTTGCAGTCAATGTGATGGAACTAGAAATAAATCATGCACAGAAACATAACCAAGACCCCAGAAAGATAAATATGATATGTGTACACCAACACATGGATATTAGCTAATAAATAAATGATAGCCAAGCTATACTCCAAAGTCCCAAAGAGGCCAGGTATAGAATAAGGGAGTAGAAAGGAACAAATAAGTTTCCCTGGGTGGCAGAAATAGAATAGATTTTATGGGTAAACTGGGATTGCTGGGTCAGGAATGGGAAGAGCAGGTGTGAAGGGGGAACAGAAAGAGAGTTCTAGGATGGAATTTGGAAGTGCATGCTAGAACACTTGAATAGTGTTATGGAAACTAGTGCAATAGAAAGTTCCTAAATTATATGAAAGTGATCCTAAAGTCTCCATATAATGAGGGAGACTGAGTCCCTACTGGCTGTCTCTTGTCAAGAAATGAAACTGCCAATACTGAGGCTTAGTTGCATTCAATGGAGTTGTTAGCCAAAGAGGTCCCATGGAAATCCCCCAAACAACATTGGCAGGTACCCAGAAAAAGGTTGTATTTTTTTTTCTTTCGAGACAGGGTTTTTCTGTGTATCCCTGGCTGTCCTGGAACTCACTTTGTAGACCAGGCTGGCCTCGAACTCAGAAATCTGCCTGCCTCTGCCTCCCAAGTGCTGGGATTAAAGGAATGCACCATCATTGACCAGGAAAGGGTTGCTTTTCTTGAAGAGACAGGAAAGACTGAACAGGTTGAGCTGGTGCCTATATAGACCTTTCACCTCCATCTTCTAGTGTATTTGATACATGAAGAAACTCTCCAGGCTATCAAAAGATAAGTGTAAACATGAATCCAGACACAACATTATCTACAATCTTTGCTCCTGAAAAGTCTGCCAGTGAATCCAATCGCACAGAACCTGAGACTGCCCTACATAGGGAAGCAGGCTACCCGGGCCTGATCTGGGACACAAGCCCCTTCCGCTCCACTCGAGCCCCGGACTACTTTGCCAGCAGAGTCTCGCCCAACACCTGCAAGGGCCCACACAGAATTCCCCACGGGATCCTAAGACCTCTGGTGAGTGGAACATAGCGCCTGCCCCAATCCAATCGCGCAGAACCTGAGACTGCAGTACATAGGGAAGCAGGCTACCCGGGCCTGATCTGGGGCACAAGCCCCTTCCACTCCATTCGAGCCCCGGGCTACCTTGCCAGCGGAGTCTCGCCCAACACCTGCAAGGGCCCACACAGGATTCCACACGGGATCCTAAGACCTCTAGTGAGTGGAACACAACTTCTGCCAGGAGTCTGGTTCGAACACCAGATATCTGGGTACCTTCCCTGCAAGAAGAGAGCTTGCCTGCAGAGAATACTCTGCCCACTGAAACTAAGGAGAGTGCTACCCTCCAGGTCTGCTAATAGAGGCTAACAGAGTCACCTGAAGAACAAGCTCTTAACAGTGACAACTAAAACAGCTAGCTTCAGAGATTACCAGATGGCGAAAGGCAAACGTAAGAATCCTACTAACAGAAATCAAGACCATTCACCATCATCAGAACGCAGCACTCCCACCCCACCTAGTCCTGGGCACCCCAACACAACCGAAAATCTAGACCCAGATTTAAAAACATTTCTAATGATGATGATAGAGGACATCAAGAAGGACTTTCATAAGTCACTTAAAGAATTACAGGAGAGCACTGCTAAAGAGTTACAGGCCCTTAAAGAAAAGCAGGAAAACATAGCCAAACAGGTAGAAGTCATTAAAGAAAAGCAGGAAAACACATCCAAACAGGTAATGGAAGTGAACAAAACCATACTAGAACTAAAAAGGGAAGTAGACACAATAAAGAAAACCCAAAGCAAGGCAACGCTGGAGATAGAAACCCTAGGAAAGAGATCTGGAACCATAGATGCGAGCATCAGCAACAGAATTCAAGAAATGGAAGAGAGAATCTCAGGTGCAGAAGATTCCATAGAGAACATCGACACAACAGTCAAGGAAAATACAAAATGCAAAAGGATCCTAACTCAAAACATCCAGGTAATCCAGGACACAATGAGAAGACCAAACCTACGGATAATAGGAATTGATGAGAATGAAGATTTTCAACTTAAAGGGCCAGCAAATATCTTCAACAAAATAATAGAAGAAAACTTCCCAAATATAAAGAAAGAGATGCCCATGATCATACAAGAAGCCTACAGAACTCCAAATAAACTGGACCAGAAAAGAAATTCCTCCCGACACATAATAATCAGAACAACAAATGCACTAAATAAAGATAGAATATTAAAAGCAGTAAGGGAGAAAGGTCAAGTAAAATATAAAGGAAGGCCTATCAGAATTACACCAGACTTTTCACCAGAGACTATGAAAGCCAGAAGAGCCTGGACAGATGTTATACAGACACTAAGAGAACACAAATGCCAGCCCAGGCTACTATACCCAGCCAAACTCTCAATTACCATAGATGGAGGAACCAAAGTATTCCACGACAAAACCAAATTCACACAATATCTTTCCACGAATCCAGCCCTTCAAAGGATAATAACAGAAAAGAAGCAATACAAGGACGGAAATCATGCCCTAGAACAAGCAAGAAAGTAATCACTCAACAAACCAAAAAGAAGATAGCCACAAGAACAGAATGCCAACTCTAACAACAAAAATAAAAGTCAGCAACAATTACTTTTCCTTAATATCTCTTAATATCAATGGACTCAATTCCCCAATAAAAAGACATAGACTAACAGACTGGCGACACAAACAGAACCCAAAATTCTGCTGTTTACAGGAAACCCATCTCAGGGAAAAAGACAGACACTACCTCAGAGTGAAAGGCTGGAAAACAATTTTCCAAGCAAATGGACTGAAGAAACAAGCTGGAGTAGCCATTTTAATATCGGATAAAATCGACTTCCAACCCAAAGTTATCAAAAAAGACAGGAGGAACACTTCATACTCATCAAAGGTAAAATTCTCCAAGAGGAATTCTCAATTCTGAATATCTATGCTCCAAATGCAAGGGCAGCCACATTCATTAAAGACACTTTAGTAAAGCTCAAAGCACACATTGCACCTCAGACAATAATAGTGGGAGACTTCAACACACCACTTTCATCAATGGACAGATCGATCGTGGAAACAGAAACTAAACAGGGACACAGTGAAACTAACAGAAGTTATGAAACAAATGGACCTGACAGATATCTACAGAACATTTTATCCTAAAACAAAAGGATATACCTTCTTCTCAGCACCTCACCGGACCTTCTCCAAAATTGACCATATAATTGGTCACAAAGCAGGCCTCACCAGATACAAAAATATTGAAATTGTCCCATGTATCCTATCAGACCACCATGGCCTAAGACTGATCTTCAATAACAACATAAATAATGGAAAGCCAACATTCACGTGGAAACTGAACAATACTCTTCTCAATGATACTTTGGTCAAGGAAGGAATAAAGAAAGAAATTAAAGACTTTTTAGAGTTTAATGAAAATGAAGCCACAACGTACCCAAACCTATGGGACACAATGAAACTATTTCTAAGAGGGAAACTCATAGCTCCGAATGCCTCCAAGAAGAAACGGGAGAGAGCACAGACTAGCATCTTGACAACACATCTAAAAGCTCTAGAAAAAAAGGAAGCAAATTCACCCAAGAGGAGTAGACGGCAGGAAATAATCAAACTCAGGGGTGAAATCAACCAAGTGGAAACAAGCAGAACTATTCAAAGAATTAACCAAACGAGGAGTTGGTTCTTTGAGAAAATCAACAAGATAGATAAACCCTTAGCTAGACTCACTAAAGGGCACAGGGACAAAATCCTAATTAACAAAATCAGAAATGAAAAGGGAGACATAACAACAGATCCTGAAGAAAACCAAAACACCATCAGATCCTTCTACAAAAGGCTATACTCAACAAAACTGGAAAACCTGGACGAAATGAACAAATTTCTGGACAGATACCAGGTACCAAAGTAGAATCGGGATCAAGTTGACCATCTAAACAGTCCCATATCACCTAAAGAAATAGAAGCAGTTATTAATAGTCTCCCAGCCAAAAAAAGCCCAGGATCAGACGGGTTAGGTGCAGAGTTCTATCAGACCTTCAAAGAAGATCTAATTCCAGTTCTGCACAAACTATTTCACAAAATAGAAGTAGATGGAACTCTACCCAACTCATTTTATGAAGCCACAATTACTCTGATACCTAAACCACAGAAAGACCCAACAAAGATAGAGAACTTCAGACCAATTTCTCTTATGAATATCGATGCAAAAATCCTCAATAAAATTCTCGCTAACCGAATCCAAGAACACATTAAAGCAATCATCCATCCTGACCAAGTAGGTTTTATTCCAGGGATGCAGGGATGGTTTAATATATGAAAATCCATCAATGTAATCCATTATATAAACAAACTCAAAGACAAACCCACATGATCATCTCGTTAGATGCAGAAAAAGCATTTGACAAGATCCAACACCCATTCATGATAAAAGTTTTGGAATGATCAGGAATTCAAGGCCCATACCTAAACATGATAAAAGCAATCTACAGCAAACCAGTAGCCAACATCAAAATAAATGGAGAGAAGCTGGAAGCAATCCCACTAATATCAGGGACTAGACAAGGCTGCCCACTTTCTCCCTACCTTTTCAACATAGTACTTGAAGTATTAGCCAGAGCAATTCGACAACAAAAGGAGATCAAGGGGATACAAATTGGAAAGGAGGAAGTCAAAATATCACTTTTTGCAGATGATATGATAGTATATATAAGTGACCCTAAAAATTCTACCAGAGAACTCCTAAACCTGATAAACAGCTTCGGTGAAGTAGCTGGATATAAAATAAACTCAAACAAGTCAATGGCCTTTCTCTACACAAAGAATAAACAGGCTGAGAAAGAAATTAGGGAAACAACACCCTTCTCAATAGTCACCAATAATATAAAATATCTTCGCGTGACTCTAACTAAGGAAGTGAAAGATCTGTATGATAAAAACTTCGAATCTCTGAAGAAAGAAATTAAAGAAGATCTCAGAAGATGGAAAGATCTCCCATGCTCATGGATTGGCAGGATCAACATTGTAAAAATGGCTATCTTGCCAAAAGCAATCTACAGATTCAATGCAATCCCCATCAAAATTCCAACTCAATTCTTCAACGAATTAGAAGGAGCAATTTGCAAATTCATCTGGAATAACAAAAAACCTAGGATAGCAAAAAGTCTTCTCAAGGATAAAAGAACTTC
This sequence comes from Mus musculus, assembly GCF_000001635.26. Lineage (NCBI taxonomy): Eukaryota > Metazoa > Chordata > Mammalia > Rodentia > Muridae > Mus > Mus musculus. Next base: position 62,888,953 of record NC_000074.6, read on the forward strand.
TGGTGGAATCACCATGCCTGACCTAAAGCTTTACTACAGAGCAATTGTGATAAAAACTGCATGGTACTGGTATAGAGACAGACAAGTAGACCAATGGAATAGAATTGAAGACCCAGAAATGAACCCACACACCTATGGTCACTTGATCTTCGACAAGGGAGCTAAAACCATCCAGTGGAAAAAAGACAGCATTTTCAACAATTGGTGCTGGCAAAACTGGTTGTTATCGTGTAGAAGAAGGTGAATCCATCCATACTTATCTCCTTGTACTAAGGTCAAATCTAAGTGGATCAAGGAACTTCACATAAAACCAGAGACACTGAAACTTATAGAGGAGAAAGTGGGGAAAAACCTTGAAGATATGGGCACAGGGGAAAAAATTCCTGAACAGAACAGCAATGGCTTGTGCTGTAAGATCGAGAATTGACAAATGGGACCTAATGAAACTCCAAAGATTCTGCAAGGCAAAAGACACCGTCAATAAGACAAAAAGACCACCAACAGATTGGGAAAGGATCTTTACCTATCCTAAATCAGATAGGGTACCAATATCCAACATATATAAAGAACTCAAGAAGGTGGACTTCAGAAAATCAAATAACCCCATTAAAAAATGGGGCTCAGAACTGAACAAACAATTCTCACCTGAGGAATACTGAATGGCAGAGAAGCACCTGAAAAAATGTTCAACATCCTTAATCATCAGGGAAATGCAAATCAAAACAACCCTGAGATTCCACCTCACACCAGTCAGAATGGCTAAGATCAAAAATTCAGGTGACAGCAGATGCTGTCATGGATGTGGAGAAAGAGGAACACTCCTCCATTGTTGGTGGGATTGCAGGCTTGTACAACCACTCTGAAAATCCGTTTGGCGGTTCCTCAGAAAATTGGACATAATACTACGGGAGGATCCAGCAATACCTCACCTGGGCATATATCCAGAAGATGCCCCAACTGGTAAGAAAGACACATGCTCCACTATGTTCATAGCAGCTTTATTTATGATAAACAGAAGCTGGAAAGAACCCAGATGCCCCTCCACAGAGGAATGGATACAGAAAATGTGGTAAATCTACATAATGGAGTACTACTCAGCTATTAAAAAGAATGAATTTATGAAATTCCTAACCAAATGGATTGACCTGGAGGGCATCATCCTGAGTGAGGTAACACATTCACAAAGGAACTCACACAATATGTACTCACTGATAAGTGGATATTAGCGCCAATCCTAGGATACCCAAGATATAAGATACAATTTGCTAAACACATGAAACTCAAGAAGAATGAAGACTGAAGTGTGGACACTATGCCCCTCCTTAGAATTGGGAACAAAACACCCATGGAAGGAGTTACAAAGACAAAGTTTGGAGCTGAGATGAAAGGATGGACCATGTAGTGACTGCCATATCCAGGGATCCACCCCATAATCAGCATCCAAACGATGACACCATTGCATATACTAGCAAGATTTTATCGAAAGGACCCAGATGTAGCTGTCTCTTGTGAGACTATGCCGGGGCCTAGCAAACACAGAAGTGGATGCTCGCAGTCAGCTAATGGATGGATCACAGGGCTCCCAATGGAGAAGCTAGAGAAAGTACCCAAGGAGCTAAAGGTCACTGCAACCCTATAGGTGGAACAACATTATGAACTAACCAGTACCCCGGAGCTCTTGACTCTAGCTGCATATGTATCAAAGATGGCCTAGTCGGCCATCACTGGAAAGAGAGGCCCATTGGACACTCAAACTTTATATGCCCCAGTACAGGGGAACGCCAGGGCCAAAAAGGGGGAGTGGGTGGGTAGGGGAGTGGGGGTGGGTGGGTATGGGGGACTTTGGGTATAGCATTGGAAATGTAAATGAGCTAAATACCTAATAAAAAATGGAAAAAATAAAAAAATTTAAAAAAAAATTAAAAAAAAAAGTCTGCCAGTGCAATGGTGGTACAAAGCTTTTGGGAGTAATCAAAGTCGGGCTTGACTTATGGCCAGTTCCCAGAGTCCAGAAATCAAAGAGACCTATTAAAACCAAATATTTCTGGTAAAAATAGGGTAATAAAACTATGATATTCTGCTATATGTAGAGTCATATATTAGTGCTTTGTCAAAGATGCTTGTTCCTGCAGCAGATGGGAACAGAAAAATAGAGCAACAGCCCCAGTGTGTGTGTGTGTGTGTGTGTGTGTGTGTGTGTGTGTGTGTGTGTGTGTGTGTGTGTGAGAGAGAGAGAGAGAGAGAGAGAGAGAAAGAGGGGAGAGAGAGAGAGAGAGAGAGAGAGAGAGAGAGAGAGAGAGAGAGAGAGGAGAGAGAGAGAGGAGAGAGGAGAGAGAGGAGAGAGAGGAGAGAGGAGAGAGAGGAGAGAGAGAGGAGTTTGGAACACACAGATCCAAGTGAGAGGTTTTCATCAGCTCCTTGTCTTCAGAGAGCAAGAATTCACCACAGTAAAGGAGGGGGAAGGGTTCATGCAACAAAGGGGAGGAAGGACACCCAAAGAACAAGCCTCTCTAACTCAGCTGAATAAATCTCATGTGAACTCACAGAGAATGAAGCAGCAAGCTAATGGATGGCATGGGGTTCCTCTGTACATATGTCATAGCCTTTGGTTTAGTGTTTTACAGAATCCCCGAGGATGTGAATGTGTGAGTTTCTGATTCTCATGCCTTCCTTTGGGATTCCTTTCCTTCTGTTCATTTGCCTTGTCCAACTTTAATATAATATCATTTTCTTTATTATGAGTATTCAAAGAAGATCTAATTCCAGTTCTGCATAAACTATTCCACAAAATAGAAGTAGATGGAACTCTACCCAACTCATTCTATGAAGCCACAATTACTCTGATACCTAAACCACAGAAAGATCCAACAAAGATAGAGAACTTCAGACCAATTTCCCTTATAAATATAGATGCAAAAATCCTCAATAAAATTCTCGCTAACTGAATCCAAGAACACATTATAGCAATCATCCATCCTGACCAAGTAGGTTTTATTCCAGGGATGCAGGAATGGTTTAATATACGGAAATCCATCAACGTAATCCATAATGTAAACAAACTCAAAGACAAAAAACACATGATCATCTCGTTAGATGCGGAAAAAGCATTCGACAAGATCCAATACCCATTCATGATAAAAGTCTTGGAAAGATCAGGAATTCAAGGCCCATACAAAACCATGATAAAAAGCAAACTACAGCAAACCAGTAGCCAACATCAAAGTAAATGGTGAGAAGCTTGAAGCAATCCCACTAAAATCAGGGACTAGACAAGGCTGTCCTCTCTCTCCATACCTATTCAACATTGTTCTTGAAGTCCTAGCCAGAGCAATTCGACAACAAAAGGAGATCAAGGGGATACAAATTGGAAAAGAGGAAGTCAAAATATCACTTTTTGCAGATGATATGATAGTATATATCAGTGACCCTAAAAATTCCACCAGAGAACTCCTAAAACTGATAAACAGCTTCTGTGAAGTAGCAGGATATAAAATTAACTCAAACAAGTCAATGGCCTTTCTCTACACAAAGAATAAACAGGCTGAGAAAGAAATTAGGGAAACAACACCCTTCTCAATAGTCACCAATAATATAAAATATCTTCGCGTGACTCTAACTAAGGAAGTAAAAGATCTGTATGATAAAAACTTCAAGTCTCTGAAGACAGAAATTAAAGAAGATCTCAGAAGATGGAAAGATCTCCCATGCTTATGTACTGGCAGGATCAACATTGTAAAAATGGCTATCTTGCCAAAAGCAATCTACAGATTCAATGCAAACCCCATCAAAATTCCAACCCAATTCTTCAACGAATTAGAAAAAGCAACCTGCAAATTCATCTGGAATAACAAAAAACCTAGGATAGCAAAAAGTCTTCTCAAGGATAAAAGAACCTCTGGTGGAATCACCATGCCTGACCTAAAGCTTTACTACAGAGCAATTGTGATAAAAAAACTGCATGGTACTGGTATACTGACAGACAAGTAGACCAATGGAATAGAATTGAAGATCCAGAAATGAACCCACACACCTATGGTCACTTGATCTTCGACAAGGGAGCTAAAACCATCCACTGGAAGAAAGACAGCATTTTCAACAAATGGTGCTAGCACAAATGGTTGTTATCATGGAGAAGAATGCGAATCTATCCATACCAATCTCCTTATACTAAGGTGAAATGTAAGTGGATGAAGGAACTTCACATAAAACCAGAGACACTGAAACTTATAGAGGAGAAAGTGTTGAAAAGCTTCGAAGATATGGGCATAGGGGAAAAATTCCTGAATAGAACAGCAATGGCTTGTGCTGTAAGATCGAGAATTGACAAATGGGACCTCATGAAACTGCAAAGCTTCTACAAGACATAAGATACTTTCAATAAGACAAAAAGGCCACCAACAGATTGGGAAAGGATCTTTACCTATATTAAATCAGATAGGGGATTAATATCCAATATATATAAAGAACTGAAGAGGGTGGACTCCAGAAAATCAAATAACCCCATTAAAAAATGGGGCTCAGAACTGAACAAACAATTCTCACCTGAGGAATACCGAATGGCAGAGAAGCACCTGAAAAAAAGTTCAACATCCTTAATCATCAGGGAAATGCAAATCAAAACAACCCTGAGATTCCACCTCACACCAGTCAGAATGGCTAAGATCAAAAATTCAGGTGACAGCAGATGCTGACGTGGATGTGGAGAAAGAGGAAAATCCTCAATTGTTGGTGGGATTGCAGGCTTGTACAACCACTCTGGAAATCAGTCTGGAGGTTCCTCAGAAAATTGGACATAGTACTACCGGAGGATCCAGCAATACCTCTCCTGGGCATATATCCAGAAGATGCCCCAACTGGTAAGAAGGACACATGCTCCACTATGTTCATAGCAGCCCTATTTATAATAGCCAGAAGCTGGAAAGAACCCAGATGCCCCTCCACAGAGGAATGGATACAGAAAATGTGGTACATCTACACAATGGAGTACTACTCAGCTATTAAAAAGAATGAATTTATGAAATTCCTAGCCAAATGGATGGACCTGGAGGGCATCATCCTGAATGAGGTAACACATTCACAAAGGAACTCACACAATATGTACTCACTGATAAGTGGATATTAGCCCAAAACCTAGTATACCCAAGATATAAGATAGAATTTCCTAAACACATGAAACTCAAGAAAAATGAAGACTGAAGTGTGGACACTATGCCCCTCCTTAGAAGTGGGAACAAAACCCCTTGGAAGGAGTTACAGAGACAAAGTTTGGAGCTGAGATGAAAGGATGGACCATGTAAAGACTGCCATATCCATGGATCCACCCCATAATGAGCATCCAAACGCTGACACCATTGCATACACTAGCAAGATTTTATCGAAAGGACCCAGATGTAGCTGTCTCTTGTGAGACTATGCCGGGGCCTAGAAAACACAGAAGTGGATGCTCGCAGTCAGCTAATGGATGGATCACAGGGCTCCCAATGGAGGAGCTAGAGGAAGTACCCAAGGAGCTAAAGGGATCTGCAACTCTATAGGTGGAACAACATTATGAACTAACCAGTACCCCGGAGCTCTTGACTCTAGCTGCATATGTATCAAAAGATGGCCTAGTCGGCCATCACTGGAAAGAGAGGCCCATTGGACACGCAAATTTTATATGCCCCAGTACAGGGGAACGCCAGGTCCAAAAAGGGGGAGTGTGTGGGTAGGGGAGTGGGGGTGGGTGGGTATGGGGGACTTATGGTATAGCATTGGAAATGTAAATGAGCTAAATACCTTATAAAAAATAAAAAAAAACAAAAAAAACACTATTTAATAAAAATCATAATATTTTACAAAAAAAAAAAAATGGGGCTCAGAATTGAACAAAGAATTCTCACCCGAGGAATACCGAATGACAGAGAAGCACCTGAAAAAATGTTCAACATCCTTAATTATCAGGGAAATGCAAATCAAAACAACCCTGAGGTTCTACCTCACACCAGTCAGAATGGCTAAGTTCAAAAATTCAGGTGACAGCAGATGCTGGCGTGGATGTGGAGAAAGAGGAACACTCCTCCATTGCTGGTGGGATTGCAGGCTTGTACAACCACTCAGGAAATCAGTCTGGCGGTTCCTCAGAAAATTGGACATAGTACTACCGGAGGATCCAGCAATACCACTCCTGGGCATATATCCAGAAGATGTCCCAACCTGTATGTAGGACACATGCTCCACTATGTTCATAGCAGCCTTATTTATAATAGCCAGAAGCTGGAAAGAACCCAGATGCCCCTCAACAGAGGAATGGATACAGACAATGTGGTACATTTACACAATGGAGTACTACTCAGCTATTAAAAAGAATGAATTTATGAAATTTCTAGGCAAATGGATGGACCTGGAGGGCATCATCCTGAGCGAGGTAACCCAATCACAAAGGAACTCACACAATATGTACTCACTGATAAGTGGATACTAGCCCAAAACTTAGTATACCCAAGATATAAGATATAATTTGCCAAATGCATGAAACTCTAGAAGAATGAAGACCAAAGTGTGGACACTGTGCCCCTTCTTAGAATTGGGAACAAAACACCCATGGAAGGAGTTACAAAGTTTGGACCTGCGACAAAAGAATGGACCATCTAGAGACTGCCTTATCTAGGGATCCACCCCATAATCATCTTCCAAACGCGGACACCACTGCATACACTAGCAAGATTTTGCTGAAAGGACCCAGATTTGGCTGTCTCTTGAGAGACTAGGCTGGGGCCTAGCAAACAGATAAGTGGATGCTCATAGTCAGCTATTGGATAGATCACAGGGCCCCCAATGGAGGAGCTAGAGAAAGTACCCAAGGAGCTAAAGGGATCTGCAACCCTGTAGGTGCAACAACATTATGAACTAACCAGTACCCCAGAGCTCTTGACTCTAGCTACATATGTATCAAAAAATGGCCTAGTCAGCCATCACTGGAAAGAGAGGCCCATCGGACACACAAACTTTATATGCCCCAGTACATGGGAACGCCAGGGCCAAAAAAATGAGAATGGGTGGGTAGGGAAGTGGAGGGGGGTATGGGGGACTTTTGGGATAGCATTGGAAATGTCATTGAGGAAAATACGTAAAAATAATTAATTAGTTAATTAATTAATTAATTAAAGTTGGGTACAAAATAAATTCTTAATATGTTATTTCCTATTAAGCACATTTCAAATGAATTAAGGGTTAAACTGGATGTGTGAAAATGCTCTAGAAAAAAAAAACCCTCCAAATTCTATATCCTTTCAAATGAAATCGTTATCTTTAAAAAGAGATGAATATTTAATTCGTTAGACATTAGCAAAACATTAATCAGCAAAAACTGAAACATTGGTAGATAATTTTTCCTACCTTCAATGAGTTTAGAGGAGAAATAAATAATAAAACAGACAAATAATTACTACAATAGGTATAATTTCACATGTAATGAATAGTTGGAATCTATAGAATAAACAATAGCAATTGCCCGAAGGAACTTGAGAGACTTTTGGACATTTTATCAAAATATTGAGATTTTCAATTATGTGAGTGTCATAATGGGAAACAGTGCATGTTCAGCATTATATAAATGTTTGTGTTTGTTATGGAAATTCAAGGGGGACAGAAGTGAGAAGAGAAGTGTTATTGTTCTGTCACAGATATGTCAAGAGTGAATAAAAGGATATTTGTGGCATTAGGATGAGAATCCCAGCTGTTTGGGTTTAAGCACAAATCCAGATGTTGTCAGTAGCAGTGAGAAGAAGGTGAGAGAACACAGAATATAGTGCCAATAAAAGGCACTTCAGCTCCAGAGCTAGATGATAGAAATTTAAAGAAAGCTTTGTTGATGATGCTTTTATTTCTCTATGTTGTTGCAAGTTAGTAACTCTTGTATGTCCCATTTGATTTTTTAAATTGTGGTAGCAAATGAGAAAGAATTTCTGTTCTCTGCTTGGTGGATTTTTTTTTCTCAATAATTTTTCCCCTTTTCATCCCAGCCATCTCCTTACCGTCTCCTTCAGTCCCTCCAATTTCTCATTACCTTCTCTCCTTCTCCTTCTGCTTGGTGGATTTCTATCTTAGTGAAATATATATTTACATCTGCATCGCAAATAAAGTTTTCTGAGGAATAAACAGATTCACAGATTCGCCTAAGGTGTGGAACAAGATGACATGCTAGTTAGCCACTGGACAGAGATACTGCATATGCTAATGTAGCCATGGAGGTTAGGAAAGACCTTACATGGGAACAGCATTTCACACACAATTTAATTATTGAATATCAGGCCATTCCAAAAATGCCTGCTAAATGATCATTAGAAAAATGACCAAGATGTAGCTGTCTCTTGTGAGACTATGCTGGGGCCTAGCAAACACAGAAGTGGATGCTCACAGTCAGTTAATGGATGGATCACAGGGCTCCCAATGGAGGAGCTAGAGAAAGTACCCAAGGAGCTAAAGGGATCTGCAACCCTATAGCTGGAACAACATTATGAACTAACCAGTACCCCGGAGCTCTTGACTCTAGCTGCATATGTATCAAAAGATGGCCTAGTCGGCCATCACTGGAAAGAGAGGCCCATTGGACACGCAAACTTTATATGCCCCAGTACAGGGGAACGCCAGGGCCAAAAAGGGGGAGTGGGTGGGTAGGGGAATGGGGGTGGGTGGCTATGGGGGACTTTTGGTATAGCATTGGAAATGTAAATGAGCTAAATACCTAATAAAAATGGAAAAGAAAAAAAAAGAAAAATGGCACATGTATGTAAAGGATCTGAGTTTTCTCAGAGCATATTATTTGGGAGAGACAGAAGTAATGTCACTGCATAATGACTGTTGGAGAGATAAAAAGTAGCATGATGTAAAGGGCTTAGCAGGTATGCCACAGAGAGGCATGCAGAAGGAATTCAGAACTGACAAAGTCTAAAATAAGAATCATAGCACACACACATGTATGCATACATACACACACACACACACACACACATCACACACACACATTGTCACATGTTTAATATTGCAAGTACACACAAGCATATTTACAAAGACTGTCAAATATATGACAATGGAGCAACTGATGATAGTTTTCAGGGGTGTTAAATAAGGGTACCACATAATAGGAAAAAGGTATGCATTTTTATTGTTACTTAAAATACAATTGCAACATTTCCATCTCTACCCTTCCTCCCTTCTTTCTCTCCCTAACACATCAGAATACCAGCCGTGTGTTCCATTCAAAGTCATTGCCTCATTTTACTTACTTACTTACTTAATTTATTTATTTATTACATGTGTGCAGACACACACACACACACAAACACAAATGTGAATGAATATGTAAATACAACTAGCTAAGCCTATTTATTTTTTGTTTCTTGTGTGAGTATATTTTAGGGCTTACCAGTTGGAATGGCAACAGTTGTTTGGACGATTGCTGCATTTTCTTTCTTCTTTATTTATCTATTTTATTTATTTATTTATTTATTTATTTATTTATTTATTTATTTATTGAGGCAGGGTTTCTCTCTTTCTTCTTTATTTATCTATTTTATCTATCTATCTATCTATCTATCTATCTATCTATCTATCTATCTATCTATCTATCTATCTATTTATTTATTTATTTATTTATTTATTTATTTATTTATTGAGGCAGGGTTTCTCTGTATAGCCCTGGCTGTCCTGGAACTCACTTTTTAGACTAGGCTGGCCTCGACTGAGAAATCTGCCTGCCTTTGTCTTCCAAGTGCTGGGATTAAAGGCGTGCACCACCACTGCCCGGCTGCATTTTCTTTTTCTTTTTTTTTCTTTTTTTTTTTTATTACGTATTTTCCTCAATTACATTTCCAATGCTATACCAAAAGTCCCCCACACCCCACCCACTCCCCTACCCACCCACTCCCCCTTTTTGGCCCTGGGGTACCCCTGTACTGGGGCATATAAAGTTTGCAAGTCCAATGGGCCTCTCTTTTCAGTGATGGCCGACTAGGCCATCTTTTGATACATATGCAGCTAGAGTCAAGAACTCCGGGGTACTGGTTAGTTCATAATGTTGTTCCACCTATAGGGTTGCAGATCTCTTTAGCTCCTTGGATACTTTCTCTAGCTCCTCCATTGGGGGCCCTGTGATCCATCCAATAGTTGACTGTGAGCATCCACTTCTGTGTTTGCTAGGCCCCGGCCTAGTCTCACAAGGGACAGCTATATCACGGTCCTTGCAACAAAGGCTTGCTAGTGTATGCCATGCCATCACATATTGTGAATCTACAATTGCTATGTAAGATTTACAAGTCTCCAGTTTTCAACTGTGAAATGGGTTAACAAACATAACCTCCTTACTTCTTTCTGACTTTCTGTTTCGGTTAAGTCAACCACTTACCATTTTTGTTTAAACTGTGAAACATTTGATTGGTGCCATTCTGGTCCAGCATGATAAATTGTCATTGGCAAGATCTGCTTTCCCAAAATTTATTCCTATATTAAAAAGACTAGAAAGAAATATACCACAATAATTTTCTTTGTGAAAACCCACAAAGGCACATACATTTGTATGAAATATGACTTAGTGGTATTGGTTTTGATTTTAGCGACATCAAAATTTCCATAGCTTTTTATTAACAGTCATAAATAAAAATGGTTGATTTATCATGGTCAACTATGTATTCTTCTTTCAATATGCAGAGAGCACAAAAGCCATAGGAATTTGAAAGCAATTCTTTGAGATAAATATTACACTTCATCAAACAGAAAACCAAACAAGTATTTTTTTTATCACTTTTGTGTTTATTTACTTAAATTTCAAAGTAGGTGCAACCCTGGTTGGAAACCAAAAGACAGAGCAGCTGAATCAGATATCATGAATACATTCATATCAAAAGTCATGTTTATTTTAATATTCCTGCTATTATGTTTTCTCTGCTCCCGCTGACAGAAATCATATTTAAATTAAACAACCTTCCTCAATTAATATATTATATACTGTTCCACACATATTCCATTTTTGGCATTTGGTATAATCTTTCTGCTCATTCAAAGTCATGGATGTTAAGAGCAATTTGATATCTAAAAACACTTTGTCATAGGCTTTTTAAATAGCATTTTCTTTGGGTTGGCCTGCCATAACTACATTTCAACATTTGGATTAAAAATTTAGTTGACATATTGCTCTGAATATTTTCAAATCATTTCTACATGCAAATATAATATTACTTTGCTTAATTTTCTATCATAAGTATTTCTTTTATTAAAACTTTAGGATCCAGTTTATTGCCAGTTTTTTTTAAGACTGTGTAGAAATGGTAGAATAAATCTATCACAAAACACACATCCCTTGAAGCAAATTTGGTGTTTGAAATGAGCCCAATTTGAAACTAAGGTTTATTCGCTTATTAGACAATTAGTCATTAAATATTTTCTATATTCTGTACACGATTCTTAGCATGTTGTGCATAGCACTGCAAAGAAAAAAACCTTGACAAAAATGGAATTAGGTTTTTGTTGCTAGAGACAAGCATAATAGCACTGGGCATATGATGAGTAGCATGTCTATCATTAGAAACCTGTGGACACTGGTAACAGTACTGCAGGGTAGGGACTATCATATCTCTCTGTTTGATCTACTTCTTCTGATGACCTAGTTCTACAACATTAGCATTCTCACGATTGAGCTCTATGTTTATTGGCGTATTTTGTTGATCAGCACAGGCTGGGAGGTATCTCTCCATGCCAGTTCCTAATTTCTTTAAAAGAAACCTGATTGCTCTTGCCTGAGTCTGGGTTAAAGTCGGCAGTAGGCAAAACTGATTATGCTGTATTAATGTCCATTTGGGGATTCATGGCACATGGAGAAATTCTCATGGACAATGAGGAGCGTTTCATGTATGAAGTTCATTGGCTTATTATCCTCCAGTTCACAACTGTTCACTGGCTTCCATGGACTACTCGCCAGAGTCTGAGGGCATTTACTGCATCTGAGTGCCCAGCCCAAAATATGAGAGTTCTATGCATAAAATTCTTTCGTCAGGTATATCTGTTTTTTTTTTTTTTTTGAGATATTCTTTGGACTTTCAAAACTCTTTGGTTAGGAGTAGGTAACAAAATGTAGAAATATATAACTAGCATTGCAACCCTCTTGGCTTAGAAGTATGATACAATATGAGGAGAAAGAGTAGAAGATTTATGCAACCCATGCAATCTGACTGCATCAAATTAAAAGAAATTTAGACAAGTCATCAATGTAGTTACATAGATAATATAGTTTATTAATAGTTATTTACTAACCTTTATAGGATATGTAAAAGTGATACTTCTATAAAACTTTATTAGAAAAACTAACTTGAAAAAATTGGTAAATAAAAATTATGTAGCTTTTAAATTTGAATATAAATGTCATGAAAATAACAATTAAATATGTGGCATACAATGTCTAGGTGATACGTAAAGTATCTAAAACCTTAAACACATAATTCAATAAAGTATTATGATGTTATTCATCATGACCTAATTATCTCTAAAAATTTTTAAAACGTGGTTTCATATCTAACATTAATTTTAAGTGAGGCAAAGCATCTTCATAGTGCGCCTACAGCAACAACTTGTAATCTCGTAAAATGTTGGGACACGTGCAAATGTCTCTTCTTTTCTTCATTGGCTCTAGAACAAATGCTCAGAAATCACATGTTATAATGAGAAATAATTCTTCCCTCCTTCCTTGCAAAACACAAAGAAACATTTCCAATAATGGAGAGTAATTACGACAGAAACCACATTCGTCTTTCTATTTTCTAAAACATTTTTATTGATGTTTGCAGTGTTGTGCACGGTGTGCAGTGATTAATCATCCACCCATATATACTGCTCTTAGGGATATCACAAGCTTCAGTAAAGTAATTTATATAAAATACTTATAAAATTGTAAATTTTAAAAATAGAAAAAGAGAATATGCATTATGACATGTTTTGTAACATAGAAAATTGGGAGCTAGTATTCCACAGATAAATAAAGGAAGGTTACATTGAGAGGTTGTTTGAACCAGTCAAATAAAAATTATTTTCCTATGCAGGAATGGTGGCGCACATGTCAACCTCTAGTACTTAAAGGGCAGGGGTGGAGGATCTCTGTGAGTTCTGGATCACTCTGTTATACACAGCAATCTTCAGATCAGCCAAAGCTAGACAATGAGATCATGTTTCAAAACAAAACATAACAAAACAAAACAAATAAACAAACAACAGCAGCAACAAAAAAATCAAGTAATTATTGTCCTAGACAGATAAAAAGAAAGGATGTTCCTCACAGCACAGAGAGATGAGAGAGCAATTTTAATTCAGGAAACCTTGATCCATACATTGAAGAAAAAAGCAACAACTGACTGAGAAACCAAACAAACACGAGGCCTGATCATGGACACATGTGTAATGTGTATTAGAAGGCTTGAGAAGACCCCGTATAAGGATAATATCTTTCTGTGGTAAAGGAGCAGCAGACGAACAAGTCACTTGAGGTGCCAAAAGAGGGAATGGCATGAAGTCATCTAGTTTTTAAATTGTCATTCTGACAGCCAGAGCGTGATACCATTAAACACCCACTGGATGTCAAAAACTAAAAGGACTAATGACAGGAAAAGATGAGGAGAGGGGAGTGGCTGGTGCACTCCAAATTCCTCAACTCGTGGGAGGGCAAAACATGCCATCACTTTGCAAAAGTCTCTGACAATTTTGTATAATGTTAAAAAAAAATACCACAAAAACATAGTCAGAATTCAATTCAGGTACCACTCTTGAGAGTTGTAAATTGTACACAAATATCCAAAATCAACACGATTTACTGCAGATAAAATTGATATAATCCACAAACCCAAGGATAGAGGATTAGGTAAACAAATTGTGATGTCCACACTCAGTGGATCACTGCTCACCATAAAACTAATAAACCTGTAATGCATTTTTACATGTGGCAACATGACTAAATCTCAGAATGCTGAAGAAAAGAATATCTAACTACAGAAAACCATTCAAGTGGAATTCATGAAAAAAATCAAACAAATTCATTATTACGTAAGCATGACCGTGGTTTGCTCTGAGAGTTGAGGATTGACTGGAGGTGGGTGTCAGCAGTCTTTGGAGAGCTCAAAATTTCTTGATGGAAACCATGACAGCATGGTGTGTGCATTTATTAAAACTCACCAAACATTTTACATTCTTTAGATTCCAATAAATATTTGTAACTGAGGGAACTGCTTCCCCACTTAAAAAAATAGAACCGTTGTTCAAAAACCTTAGAGCAGCTTCAGAAAGAGAGAAAGAGAAGCAGTAGAGAGAAGAATACATTATTATAGGAAAATAAAACTTTGAAAATGAGTCAAGGCTAGTAAAGTCAGGATAGATTTGAGAGATATTTCAAAGGAAGAGAAAACCCTTTTCATGTGAGGAACAACAGAAGAAAATAAAAAAATTGAGTTTTGATCTCATCGGTAACAGTAGAAATAATAATAACCCAACAAAACTGGTGAATAAACAAGAATGGCTAGAAAAATAAAAAAAAAGTAGTACAAACAAGCCTGCGACTCTTCCTTTCTGCTTTGAATGCTGCTGAGGAAACTATATGAAGGTATTGAGTAAAGAAATATCCTAGGTCAGTGGGACGTACCAGATCATCCAGTAATACATTCTCAAACCTAGTCAACTAATATTTGACAAATCATCAAATGAATGCGGAAATCTTAATAAATGATACAGAAACAATGAGATATTCACATGCAAAAGAATGAACACACATACACACAAACACCGTTCATAAACAATGACCTTAAAATAGAGCAGAATACTAACAGAAAATCACAAATTGTTAAAAATGACAGAACATGTGCACTTGACCAGTGGTTTCTCAGACACACCTAAGATGCTCAGTTCATGACATTATCAATAACTTGAATATTATTACAATTTTAAGATTCTCATAATCATTCACACTATTAAGACAAAAATGAAGGGCCAGTGAGTAAAGGGGCACGTGGCTAAGTCTGACAGTCTAAAATCAGGTCCAGGACAACCCTGACTGAAGGAGAGAACACCAACACACTGTTCTCTGACTTCCAGCAGTACACGGAGGAATGTTCATGTAAACACATATACACAGACACATACAAAGACACACATACTCATACACACACAGGCACCCACATGTGCACACACATACATATGTAGAGATGCATAAAGACATATACACACAGAAAGAAACACATGAACAGGCACATAAGCACAGTAAAACATAGGCACACACACCAATACAGGATCAAACACACACAGAGACACATACTCACAGGTACAGAAAGACAGATAACCAGACACACACACACACACACACACACACACACACACACACACACACAAGACTTACACAGGCATACACAAACAGACATACACATACATACATACATGCACATGCATACATACACACACAAACATACACACACAGACACACAAATAGAGATACACACACACACAAGCCTACACATAGGCACACACATAAACACACACTAAGAAATATAATAAAATATTGTAAATAGATAAAATCAACCTGAGAGGTAATTAGGTAAATTTTTAGAAGGCTGAATATTGTCTTACTATCAACTAAATAGTCATATTCTTTGGTTGCAAACTGATGTCCATATAAAAACCTCGACCACTCAGCATAACTGCTGAGGCTTGGAACTTTAGTGTGAAGAAATGACTGTAAGTGCATCCAGACAATTGGATTACTATACCAGGCTGAAAAGAAATGAGACATGAAGCTCAAGAAAACAAAACAAAACAAAAAAGGCACATGGAAAGGACAGCATAATTCTAACTGCATGATATTCTGAAGCAATCAAGGTTCGCCAGAGTTAGAAAGAAGAGATGAGGTGAAGCAGGGGGAAGCAGAGGGAACATATGAGTCATGAATTCTCTTTAATCTTATTTGAATGGTGTCATCATGCATTTGTCAAAGTCCTAGGGACTCCACTGTACACAGCAACTCCAGCCAGTAATGACCAAATAGGTTTAGTTTTCCAAGTAATACAAATGCATTACACACATAAGAAAAGTTTGGAAGTCATTTGTGACTCTCTCTGGTGCTTCCTATCCATTGCTTTTGTAACTTAAAGACCTCCTAAATAAAATGCACTAAACTTTTTAATCGCTAGGAACCAATTTTGAAAAAGATTAACACACACACACACACAAAAATCTCATGACTTCAAATGGTACAGGTTGCGTAGGAGCATGTTTTTAAATCATGTGGTAAAAGAGAGGAGCAAGGACTGTCAAGATATAATAAGAAATGGAATAAGAAAAAGATTCACAACTATATCATGAGTCTAAGAAACGAGAGAATTTAGAAGTAATTTGAGGAAAGCAAAACTGGGCAATGGGTTAGATCATCAAGAGTGGAAAAGAAACAGACCGTTAGCCAAGGAGATTGTTTTCTGTCTGTCAAATTCTGCGGGTCACTATGAATGCTGCTAAACAATGCGAAGCCTAGGATGCTATTTTAAAATAAAGTGGTAAGGGTATCAACCATTGTATATTTACTTGAATGAGGAAAGCATTTGGGAAATAAAATTGCAAGTACAGAATAATCCTTGGAATGGTGTGGTGAAGGCACAAAAGATAGGCTAGTGACCATTCTGAAAACTTAAAAGAAGTTGAGTTATACAGGGCTTAATATGGATGACCTGGAACTTTTACAACATTTTGTTATGGTTGCTACAGTATATGTGATATGCAGTGGAGTGCTAAAATGTGCACAGCATATTTAGCAACAACTTGGTGTTTGAAGTGATAATTACAATTTTTGGCCTGGAAGTTACAATGAATCCTTTGGAGAGGTAACAATATTCTCACAGATTTTGAATTTATAATCCATTCCTATGTCTAAGAAGAAATACTTTGAAAACTCGATATTCAGTTTTAAAATGGCACATTGGTCACATAAAGGTATTTATTAATCAGTTATTTCTTAATCATATTAAACAGTAATTACAATGAGTACTTAAGTCATTTGAAAAGTGGATATATTGCTTTGTCAAGAATTTTTACATGGCTCTCAAAAGTTTCCTTATGATAGTTGGAATAATTATGTCATTATAGGGATGGATGAATGAATGAATGGATAAAGGAAGGAAGGGTGCAGCTGCTTAACCACACACAAAGAAATTATGAATGTTTTTCCAATTTGCTTTTGGATTTTTATTTGTTTATTATTTCTTTGAATCTGTGTAATGGATGTATTTATATAAGTATAGTTGTACATATGTGTATATGGATATATGTGTGTACATGTATGTGTATGTATGCATTATGTATATATGGATTCATGTATGTATGTGTGTATGTGTATGGTATGAATTTGCACATGACAGCATACATATGAAGATCACAGGACAAGGCATAGCAGTCTGTTCTTAATTTTTCCCGTTTTTGTTCAGGGATTAAACCCAAGTTGTCCTACTTGGCAGTTTATCTGCTGATCATCTCTTTGGCCCCTAGTGTGCTTCTGATTGTCCAAAGTATGTCTGTGCTCATGATGTATTTAGATGTTCCCTTTTTAATTAATTAGTGCATTCCCTTAGTGAAATAGAATGATTTCTTTATATTTTCATGTGTGTGTGTGTGTGTGTGTGTGTGTGTGTGTGTGTGTGTGTGTGTGTCTGTGTGAAGGTGCCTACATGAATGCCATTAGTAGCCTACAGAGGCTATAAGACTTATGTCCTCAGGAGCTAGAGTTACAAGTGGCTGTTTGTCACTGACACTTAGACTGGGAAGCATACTCTGATTGTCTCTCTGATTAGCAAATGTTCCTGACCTTAAGATATCTCTTCAGTCCTGACTCTTTATCCTCTGATTGTACAGATTAAGACCAATTATTCAGGATCTAGCAAATAAACATATAAGAATATATCATTTCTTCACTTGTTATGTGACGCAATTAGAGAAGTCTTATAGGACAACCTTGGGAATCACTAAATTTTCTTTAACCCTGAGATTTTGATGGCACAGTGAGGTGCCTAGCAAGAATTCCATGCCAATATAACTGCATTGACATTTTGACTTAGAATGCACTGGTATAGCATGATTATTAATAATGGTAGAAAACGTGAACATTTTCAACTTAGGCAAGGACAAATAATAACTAGGAAATAAGGCAAAAGTAGTTATGATAATGTGGTAACATTTACTAGCATGTATATATAATCTATGTAATTGGCTGATTTAACTATATAATATTAAATATGGTTATTTAGAATATTAATCAGTTACTAAAATGATATGTTTAGGATTATCATGATATAAAAGAGATAAATAAGGAGTTTTTTGCTAGGCACATATTAGGAACAGTGTCTGGTTCTCCGGAACCTATATACATGGAAGTTATCAAGGTACTATACCTTGATTTCAATCTTGACAGGCAAATATGCGATTGCTAAGCTTACTAATGGAACTGTTCATATCAGAGAATAGCTAATTTAATTAAGACAATGGGCCTCAAAAGACTAAGGTGGAAGAGTGATCCACAAGTCTCTCTATATCAGTCTCATGTTTCCACATACCTACACATGTGAATATACTTACACAAATACCCACACCATATATAAAAACACACTAAAAGAAAAGCAAAAGGGAAGGGTCAACTTTGTGAGTGAGCTCAGAGATTCAGAGATCTAATTCACCTGTTCTGTAGGCAAATGGTGTACACATTAATTAACTAATTAATTAATTAACTTTATATCTTGATTGCAACTTCCCCTCAATTCTCTCCTCCCAGTCCTTCCCACTCACAAGAACAACCCTCCTCTGAGAAGGGGAGGCCTCCCATTGGAGGCCTATCAAGTTGGAGTAGGACTAGGTGTATCTTCTCCTACTGAGGGTAGAAAAGGCAGCCCGTGGACAGAAAGGGATCCAAAGGAAAGCAACAGAATCAGAGACAGCATCTGCTCCTGTTGTTAAGGGTCCCACATGAAGACCAAGCTACATATCTGTTACTTATGTGTAGAAGACTTCAGTCTGTCCCATGAATCCACTCTGGTTAATGGCCCAATCTCTGTGAGCCCTTATGGGCACGGTTTAGTTGATTCTATAGGTTTTCGTGTAGTGTCCTTGACCTTTATGGGTCCTTAAATACTCTTCCTCTGCCACAGGATTCTGCACACTCCATCTAATATTTAGCTGTGAATCACTGCATATGATTACAGTTAAGGTAGCCTCCTGTATGGAGGTATAGCAGAATGTCATTAGTAGTGTTAGGGGTGGGCTCTCTTGCATGGCATGAATTTCAAGTTAGGCTAGTAATTGGTTT
Source organism: Mus musculus (assembly GCF_000001635.26). Classification (NCBI taxonomy): domain Eukaryota; kingdom Metazoa; phylum Chordata; class Mammalia; order Rodentia; family Muridae; genus Mus; species Mus musculus. The sequence continues at coordinate 62,908,292 of NC_000074.6, forward strand.
ACCATTTTCTCAATTTCTGCTCTAATTTTATCTCTACTTAACTTATAGGCAGAAGAAATTGTGGGTCTAAGGCTTTGTGGTTGGATTAGTGTTTGCATCTCTCCATTGGCAGTCTTGCCTGATTACAGGAGATGGCTGTTTGAGTTTAAATATCTCCCATTGCTAGGGTTCTTATTTAGAGTCCCCTTCTGTGATGGTTATCCCTGGTTCTTGCCTTGCCAACCAGGTAATGTGGTTGGATACAGCATTACAAAAAAAAAAAAAAAAAAAAATCAGTAGCCTTCCTTTACCCAACTGATAAGTAGGCTGAGATAGAAAACAGGAAAACATCAGCAACACGCTTGACAATAGTCACGAATACTATAAAATATCTAGATATTTTATATCAACTAACCTAACCGAGCCAGGGAAAGACATATACGGCAAGAACTTCAAGTCTCTGAAGAAAGAAATTGATGAAGATATCAGAGGATGGAAAGATTGTCCATACTCATGAATTAGTAGGATTAACAGAGTATAAAAGCAATCTACAGTTTCAATGCAATTCCTATCAAAATTCCAACTCAACTCTTTAAATATCTTGGATAGAAAAAATACTCAAATTCATATGGAAAACAAAATACTCAAAATAGCTAAAAATAATCCTGTACAATAAAGAACTTCTTCAGGCACCATCATCCCTGATTTCAAACTGTACTACAAAGAAATAGTAATTAAAACCACATGGAATTGGAATAAAAACAGACATGTTGATAAATGGAATAAAATAGGATAACCAGAATTTAACCCACACACTTATAGAGAAGTTCCATAACCATACAATGGAAAAAAAAAAACATCTTCAACAAATATTTTTCTAACTGGATGTCTGCATGTAGAAAAAAATACAAATAGATCCTTATCTATCACTCTGCATAAAACTCAACTCCAAGTGGATCAAAGACCTCAACATAAAACTAGATACACTAACTCTGATAGAAAAGAAAATGGGCAATAGTCTTGAACAAATTGTTACAGAAAACTACTTCTTGAACATAACACAAATGGCTCAAGCTCTAACATCAACAAGTGACAAATGGGATCTCATAAAACTGAAAATCTTCTGTAAGGCAAAGGACACTGTCAACAGGACAAAACAGCAGCCTACAGGCTGGGAAAAGAAATTCACCAACCCCACATTTAACAGAGGGCTAATATCCAAAATATATAAAGAACTCAAGAAATTACACATCAATAAAGCAAACAATTCAATTAAAATATGGGGTATGGAGCTAAACTGAGAATTCTTCACTGGGGAATCTCTATGGCCAAGAAACACTTAAAGAAATGTTCAATTTACTTAGTTACCAGAGAAATGCCAAACAAATGACGTTGAGATTCCATCCTATCCATGTTTTTAAGGTCAAATGTAATTCTTACATCTTTCTCAGCAGTTCCTTAGCACACACTGGCTCTTCAGGCCTTGCTATTAAGCTAGCATTTACGTTCAATTCAAATGGCAGAAAATAATGCTTCCGACTTCCAGAAACGATATTGTGATCTTTATCTGTTTTATATATCCCCTAGATTTGAAAATCATAAAGAACTCACTGTGAATAATTGGTTCTCAATGGTTCTTTCAATAAAATTCATTGCAAATTGATGTCACAGAATGTTACATTTGGAATGATCTTTAGAAGTTATCTCATATCACCTAGCACTCTATAGATAAGCAAAACTGACGAACCGAACTGCTAACTTATTTGATAGTTAAAATGGATGGAACATTTTTAGTTAAACTTTGAAACAAAACAATTTGAAACTGGATATGACAGTATATACCTTAATTCCAGCACATAGCTGACTCAGGTATGAGGATCAATTCAAAGTAATCCTCAGCTACTTGGCTCTCTACTACGTTAATCCAAGCCTGTTTTATGAGAAAAGATATTCTTAAAACTATGGAAAGGAAGTGATTAAATTTGAAATAATTCAAAACTCAACCTTACCTGAATGAAAAGTGAACAAAATCACCATTTCTTTTTCATAGATAAATGACAAATAATAATTGCATGAAATAATATGATGCAAAATTATTTCATGATTATGAATACAATAAAAATATACAATTATATCATTAATATAAGCCTCACCTCCATTTTGTCAATTTATTTTCAAATCGCAGCTTCTGAGTACCACCCTTCTACTTCTGTCTGTAGAAGATTGATGGTTTAGATTGCACTTGTCAATTCAATCATACAAGGCCAAGGCATGCGGTTCAGTTGTATAGTACTTATCTAGTATGTATGAATCTCCTAGCCACAAAAATAAATACATAAATCCCACTGTACAATCTTTTTACATAGGAATAATAAAGGTATTTTAGTCTTCACATTATCCAAGTTTCTTTTTTTCTTATTATTATTCCATTTTCTCATTAATTTATATTTTCTTCAATTCGCATAATGATTGCAGCCAGCCTTGCCCCTTTCCTCCGAGTCCTACCCTCTCAAACTCCTCTCCCTATTCCCTCCTCCCCTTCTCCTCAGAGAAATTGAAGTCCCCATTAGGTACCAGCCCAACTTGGGACATCAAGTCTCTGCAAGATGAAGCACATCCTCTTTCACTAAGGCCCTACAAGGCCATCCACCTCAGGGAAAGGGAGCCATGGCAGCCAACATAGTCAGACATCCCCAGCTCCAATTGTTAGGAGATCCATATAAAAACCAAGCTGCACAACTTTTACAAATATGTAGGGGGCCCAATCTAGCCCCTGCATGCTCCTTGGTTGGTGGTTCAGTCTCTGTGAGCCCCCATGGGCCAAGGTTAGGTCTTATTGTGGTGTCTTTGACCCCTCTGGCTCACTCAGTCCTATCCCTCACTCTTCCATAAGACTCCCCAACCTCTGCCTGATGTTTGACTGTGGGTCTTCATGTCTATTTCCATCAGCTTCTAGACAAATCCTCTTAGGACACAGTTATTCTAGGCTCCTGTTTGCATCAAAGCAGAAGAAAATATCCAATAAAAATGTATCATTAATAGTGTCAGGGCCTTGATTTTCTCCTATGGGATGGGTCTCACTTTGGGCCAGCCATTAGTTGGCCATTCCCTCAACCTTTGACCCATCTTTATCCCTGCACATCTTGTAGCAGGACAATTTTTTGGGTGGAAGATTTTTTTAAGTGGGTTGATATCCCCAACCCTTCATTAGAAGTCTCCCTTAGCTACAAGAGGCAGCTACTTCAGTTTCAATATCCCTACCTGGTAAGAATGTCTCTTATGGTCACCCTATAGACTCCTGGAACCCTCCCTTGTTCCAGGTCTCAGGTTAGTGCCTGAGATGCTGCCCACCAATGTCCATTCTTTTTAATATCCTTCTCTGGCCCACATCCCCATACTTGAACCCTATCCCAGTTCCCCTCCCCACCCCAACTCCTACCCAATTCCTTCCTTCTGTCTATCAACCATGTCTATTTTAATTCCCATTCTGAGTGAAATTCAAGCAGTCTCCCTTGGGCTCTCCTTTTTACTTTGTTTCTTCTTCTTTTTTAAAATACATTTTTATTAGATATTTTCTTCATTTACATTTCAAATGTTATCCCCAAAGTCCCCTATACCCTCCCCATACCCTGTTCACCAACACACCCACTCCTGCTTCCTAGCCTTGGCATTCCCCTCTATTAGGGCATATGATCTTCACAAGACCAAGGGCTTCTCCTTCCATTGATGGTTGACTAGGCCATCCTCTGCTACATATGCAATTAGAGACACAGTTCTGTTGGGTACTGGTTAGTTCATATTGTTGATCCTTCTATAGGGTTGCCAACCCCTTTAGCTCCTTGGTTACTTTCTCTAGCTCCTTCTTTAGGGGCCCAGTGTTCCATCCAATAGATGGCTGTGAGCATCCACTTCTGTATTTGCCAGGCACTGGCATAGCCTCACAAGAGGGAGCTATAACCGGGTCCTGTCAGCAAAATCTTGCTGGCATGTGCAATAGTGTCTGCGTTTGGTGGTCCTATATATGGGATGGATCCCCAGGTGGGGCAGTCTCTGGATGGTCCTTTCTATTGTCTCAGCTCCCAACTTTGTCTCTGTAACTCTTTCGATGAGTATTTTGTTCCCCATTCTAAGAAGGAACGAAATGTCCACATTTTGGTCTTCCTTCTTTTTGAATTTCATGTGTTTTGTAAATTGTAACTTGGATAGTCTAAGTTTCTGGGCTACTATTCACTTATCAGTGAGTGCATATCATGTGTGTTCTTTTTGTTATTGGGTTACCTCACTCAGGATGATATCCTAGAGCATGGTTATCCTGTCCTTTTCAGATTTATGATGGGCCATTTAGGAATTGTTGATATTTGTGCCTGACCTATTAATGTTCTGTTCATGAAGGTGTCCCCTGTACTAATGCATTCAAGGTGATTTGCACTTAGTCTTTACTCAGATTTCATGTATCCACTTTTATGTTGATATATTTGATCCACCTGGACTTGAATTTTGTGCAGAGTGATAGATATGGGTCTATTTTCACTCTTCTACATACAGACTTCCAGCTAGAGAAACATTTGTTGAAAATGTACTTTTCCCCATTGTATGGAGTTGGCTCCTTGGTCAAAAATTAACTATCCATAAATGTGTGGGTTTATTTCAAGATCTTCCATTTAATTCCATTTATCAACTTGTCTGTTTTTATTAAAACACTGTGCTGTTTTTATTATGATTTCTCTGTAATACAGTTTGAAGTCAGGGATGGTGGTGCCTCCAGACATTCTTTTATTGTTCAGGATTATTTAGCTCTCCATTGTCATTTGTTTTACCATATGTAGTTGAGTATTTTTCTTTCAAAATCTGTAAATATTTGATCTGTAATTTTTATGAAAATTGCATTGAATCTATAGATTGTGATTGCTAAAATGGCCATTTTTACTATGGTAATTCTACCAGTCCATTAGTATGGAAGATATTTCCATCTTCTCATATCTTCCTCAATTTCTTTCTTCAGAGATGTGACCTTGTCAAATAGATCATTAGCTTTCTAGGTTTAGTTACCCTAAGGTTTTTTATATTATCTGTGCCTATTATGAAGTGTTTTGTTTTCTAATTTCTTTCTCAGCACATTCATTGTTTGTAGAAAGGATGGCTACTTGTTTGTTTCTTTGTTTGTTTGTTTGTTTAATTTTATAATCAGCTAACAGGGAATTAGGTGGTAAGGCTTCTAAGCTGGATACTCCTGGTCCACCCCCCACCACCATTGCCACACACACAGAGAAGTCTCCTAAAGAATGCAGGGACAATATAGGCCAGAATATTTAAGTCAGGGAACAGTATGAAGCTCTCCTCTGCTGGCTGTGCCCTGGGCAGACTTAACTGGCAGGGGATTGGTGGGAGTAGGTCCTAAACTGGATATATCTGCAGTCCCCACAGATCTCAGGAATGTAGGAAGGGCTCTGGGGCAGATGTTGGAGGTCCCAAGTGTTTTTCTTTGTACGTATATTTAGCTAATATTTTGATGCTGTTTCTTTTTTAGTACACATTTATTTTTACAAAGGCCAATTTTCATGTAAAAGTATTTAGCTTATTTTAATGTATGGATAATTTACTTTTTAATTAATCTTTTTACATTCCACATTTTATTCCCCCCATCCACCCACTGACTATTCCACATCCCATACATTGTCCCTACCCCACTGTCTTCACATGGATGTCCCCACCCTAACCTACCTGATATCTAAACTATCTAGGGCTTCCAGTCTATTGAGGGTTAGGTGCATCATCTCTGAATGAACACAGACCCAGCAGTTCTCTATTGTATGTGTGTTGGGGGCCTCATATCAGCTGATGTATGCTGCCTGTTTGGTGGTCCAGTGTTTGAAAGATCTTGGGGGAACCAGATTAATTGAATCTGCTGGTTCTACTATAGGATTGCCCTCCTCCTCAGCTTCTTTCCGCCTTCCCTAATTCAACAACTGGGGTCAGCTGATTCTGTCCATTGGTTGGGTGAAAATATCTGCATCTGACTCTTTCAGTTACTTGTTGGGTCTTTCAGAGTGTAGTCATGTTAGGTCCCTTTTTGTGAGTGCTCCATAGCCTCAGTAATAGTGTCAGGCCTTGGGATTTCCCATTGAGCTGGATCCCACTTTGGGCCTGTTGCTGGACCTTCTTCTCCCCAGGCTCCTCTCCATTTCCATTCCTGTAATTCTTTCAGACAGGAACAATTATGGGTCAGATGAGGATTTCCTCATTCTTAATAGCTGAGTAGTACTCCATTGTGTAAACGTACCACATTTTCTGTATCCATTCCTCTATTAAGGGACATCTAGGTTATTTGCAGCTTGTGGATATCATAAATAAGGCTGTTATGAATATAGTGGAACATGATGTATATCCATCAGACATACTGATATCTGATGGTTAATAATGTATGAGCATATAATGTCAAAATGCCATTCTTTGAATTTACCTCACTCTTTTCTTCATATTTCAGTTTGAATCCTTTTAAAATCGTCTCCAGTTTTGGCAGTATTTGTATGAAGTTTGTGAATTAACTCTCTGTCAAAAGGCATCATTCTTTCATAGATGAGCTGGAATGTTGTAATGCAGATTTAAGTTTGTTGTCTGGTTTTAGTTTGAAATAATGTTTTGTTTTGTTTTGTTTTGTTTTGTTTTGTTTTGTTTTGTTTTTGGAAGCCTCCTTAATGCTACATTTTATTTCTCCATCCAAGTGTATAATCTTTGTTTTTCCATAATTTGTAAATGGCAATTTGAGTTTCATTTATATTTTTTCCTGTTTCAATTTTAACATTGAAAAAAAATGGGCAACCATCAGGGCAGACTGCATTTCCCATCTGTGAGGGGAATATACGGAGTCACTGAATTGTGCTTACCTTTACTTAGATGGAAAGACATCTGATGTTGAGTTGTTTTTCCAATTTCAAGATCATTACAACCATTACAAAAAAGCTCACTATGGTAGGCACTCTGGGCTGGGTACATCTTAATAACTTTAAGATATTTATCCCAGAGGCTAGAGAGACAACTCAGCACTTTAGAGCATGTGTTGCTTTTGCACAGGACCTAGGTTTGATTCCCAGGACACATGGTGCCTCACAACTCTATTTCTAGGGAATCTAACACCTTCTTTAACCTCTATTGGTACCAGAAACACACCGGTACATATACATACATGCTCATAAATGTTCAGGAACGTAAAATAATTAAGTAATTCTGTAATGTAATGATAAATAAGTAGCAATATGCTTGCAATATTACCAGTGACACCCTTGACCCAGACCCACAAAAATGCTTATTTTCTTAATAACGCGTTCTCACGCCCGGCCAGGAAGAACACAGCAAACCAGAATCTTCTGCGGCAAAACTTTATTGCTTACATCTTCAGGAGCAAGAGTGTAAGAAGCAAGGCAGGAAATGGCGAAACCCCATCCCTTTTTAAGGAGAATTATCCTCCACCTAGGACGTATTACTCCCTGATTGGCTGCAGCCCATCGGCCCAGTTGTCATCACGGGAAAGGCAGAACACATGGTGGGAAAACTGCCCCTGCATGTGTGCAGACTATGTTTACCACTTAGAACACAGCTGTCAGTGCCATCTTATAATGGCAAATGTGAGGGCGGCTCCTCACAGATCCCCCTTTTCTTTTAATAAGAGCAATAGGCCACCCATATTAATGAGAGTGGAGATAGAGGTCAAATCCCCAGTGTGCAGGTAAAGGAGCCGTACACATAACCTCCTCCCAGGCTCATCACCCAGAGGGGTCCTGGTCTGGTCCCGTGTTGTTTTTCCTGGGGGAAGGACACTTGAACACTCAACCTTCTTGAAAGATGACATGTCTCCCTAGAATAGGCTCATATATGCCGCAGAGCCCTTCTACTGCAGTGCTTAGCCGTGCAACTCTCTCGGGCTGCTGAAGCACACTCACTCTATCCCGTGCAATGAGACTAGCCTCGTGGGGTTTAAGAGCTGAGTGGCCAGCGACCTATTGCTTAAGCATAGATAACTATATATCAGGGGAAGCACCATGTTCTAGTCCTGCAAGCGCCTGGGCAATAACCACCTTGTCTCTCCTAGTTTGGGCCTTAAGCTTACAGACCAACCAAAGAAGCAACACTAATCCACAGCGAAGTGTATCTCCAAATAATCTCACCCCCACCCATTCTTTAAAGAAGGAAAATGCTGAGGAGATCCAATTGGGTAATCCTTTGATCAGGGACAGGTCCAAGCGCTTGGAGTTGACCTGAATGATGGCAAGTCTCAATTCCCGAAGGGTCTGTTCAAATTCAGCCGTCCAATTCTGTAACATATACTGAGAAAGACCTTTTAACAAATTAGCTGCCCTAGTAAATTTCTCATACTGAATGGAAGTAACGCACAATCCCGGAAACTTTTATTCACATCCCAGCCACTTCTAAAAGATTTACTGCATTGACCACATAACAGGAATCTGACACAATATTAAGGGGTTCTAAAAAGGTTTTTAAAACTTCTAAAACCACTAAACATTCTACCACTTGAGGTGAATTTTCATTATATTGTTTGGATACCACTTTACCATTAGCCACATAGGCACCTATACCAGTTTTTGATCCATCAGTATATACCACAATCCCATTTTTAAGTGGGTTTCTTACTGTTATTTGTGGAAACACAACAGATTGATTTTGGACAAACTGTAAAAGTGGATGTTTTGGATAATGGTTATCTATTTGTCCTGAAAAGGAGGTAACTAAAACTGCCCAATCATTAGATATTAGGTGATATGGGCTCTGTCCTTCCTTGCTCTTGACGTCCTAACCCTTTTCCTTACAACCAAATAGGCAGAATCATTTCTGGAGGAGCCCATTTTCTTTATCTCAGGTCCTGCAAATTTCTCCCTGGTATTATCAGGGAGGAGCAGCAGCTGAGCTATCCTATCTCCTTTACTAATAGAAAAAACGCCTTTAGGGCTTGAGCACAGGACCTGTATTTCAGGGGAATGTTGACAATCCATAACTCCAGGGTGGACTACTAAGCCCTGCAAGGTGAGTGAACCCCGGCCGAGAATAAGGCTCATGGTTCCCGGGGGCAAGGATGGTATAGGCTCCACCCTTGTGGGTCTTCCTGGGTCGCCTCTCTGACTGCGGAGGAAGGAGTCTGCCCTTTATATCCCTCACAGAGCGACACTGGTCGGCTCTATGATAACCCTTGCCACACTTAGAGCAAAGAGTGAGAGTTCCCCCCTGTTTATCTGGAGCTCTGCAATCTTTCTTAAGATGCCCAGGCTTCCTGCAATTAAAACATGTCCTCCGATCATTTCTGCCCATGGAGCATTTTTGGGATTGAAGGATGGCAGCCGCTAAGCCTGCATTGGTGAGAGGTCCCCCAAGCTCCCGACAAACCCTGAGCCAGTCTTGTAAACCTTTGTTCTTTCTTGGGGCTATGGCTGCTCGGCATTCCTGCGTGGCTTGCTCATAAATGAGTTGTTCTACCAGAGGTGCGGCTTGCTCTGAATCTCCAAAAATACGCCCTGCTGCCTCTGTCATTCTGGCCACAAAATCTGAGAAGGACTCTTGTGCACCTTGAGTAATCTTGGTCAACTGCCCACTTGCCTCTCCCTTCTTAGGTAGTGCTTTCCATGCCTTAACAGCAGCAGCTGAGATCTGAGCATATGCTCCCCAATGATAATTTGTCTGGTTAGCAGCGTGTTGTCCCTGACCTGTAAGTAATTCAAAAGTCCACGTTCTCTGATCCCCTTTCATGGTGGCATTGGCCCTTGCCTGCGTCTGGCAGGAGTCCTGCCACAAGGCTTTCCACTCAAGATACATTCCCATACTGGGGGCTACAGCTTTTACTACCGTCTGCCAATCACCAGGAGTCATAGCGTGATTCGCAAGCCTTTCCACTTGTGCTATAGTGAAATTAGCACTGACTCCATAGTTACGGACCGACTCGGCAAGCTCTTTAATCTGTATATACGCTACCGGAGCGTGGACACGCCCACCCTCGGCTCCTTCAAAGACCGGAAATGCCTGTTGTATTTTCCTTTGTTCCTCCTTTGGAATGAACGAGTCTGTGCATTGCCTCTCTGTCCATTGCCTCTCTGCGCAGGGCTGATGCACTACGCAGGGCGGGGGCTCAGCATAGGGTGGAGGTGCACTATGACCTTGAAGCCGACTGCCAAGAGGCCAAGCAGCAAGCTGGCCTTTGCCAGCCGCTTTTGGCTTTTTCCTTGACCGATTAGCTCGCATTTTATCTGGCTGGCACTTTTCTCTCTCATAACGAGCTGTTTCCTCCTCCAAGTCTGTTTCTTCAGAGAAGCTAAATTTTTTATCTGATTCAGAGCTACTAAGAACTAGTTCCCCGAGCCCATCCAGCGATGAGCACAGGCTCCTTCTCCTAGAGACCTCCGCTAATTGATCTTTCTTCTTTTCCCTTTTCCCTCTTTTCCTTCTAATCTCTCTCCAGGTATTCCTACCTGACCTTAACTTTTCCTCGGGTTCAAGACCCTTGGAAAGGCCTGTATACTTATTTTGTGCACCATGTTTTCTCTTTGCTCCTACTCTCTCTCCCCGCTTTACTTCTGATAGCTTGTCCTGAATTTCATCTAGAATCCGCCCTGCCTTAACCACTTGATAACATGTGAAAAGGAACAAAAGGGCTTCTAACACTAGAAAAAATTCAAGGCCAAACATTTTCCACTTTACTTCTGATAGACTGTCTTGAATTTCCTTAGAAAGTTCAAGATCAGACTTACCTCGTAAAGCTGTACTCACTGGTACTCTCGTTCCCCAGCTGAAAAGTTCTGAATTCATACAGTTGAATCCTTCTTAACAGTCTGCTTTACGGGAACCTTTATTACCGCGACCCGCAGTTCTGGTTCTGGAATGAGGGATCTTCCTTGCGCCAGTCCCGAGTTTTTTCTCGTCCCGGAATTCCTCGTCCCGGGTTTCGGCACCAATTCTTAATAACGCGTTCTCACGCCCGGCCAGGAAGAACACAGCAAACCAGAATCTTCTGCGGCAAAACTTTATTGCTTACATCTTCAGGAGCAAGAGTGTAAGAAGCAAGGCAGGAAATGGCGAAACCCCATCCCTTTTTAAGGAGAATTATCCTCCACCTAGGACGTATTACTCCCTGATTGGCTGCAGCCCATCGGCCCAGTTGTCATCACGGGAAAGGCAGAACACATGGTGGGAAAACTGCCCCTGCATGTGTGCAGACTATGTTTACCACTTAGAACACAGCTGTCAGTGCCATCTTATAATGGCAAATGTGAGGGCGGCTCCTCACATTATTTAAGCATGATTTTAAGAAAATCATCATACAGAGGTATCATCATGATTCAACATTTAAAACAGTAACAACTATGCTTTAAAGTTTATCCACCTTTAAACATTTAGGATAAATGAATATACTCACTATAAATATAACCAGCATTATAAATACTATGAAAATATATGAAGTTTTTCTGAATCAAAAGCACAAATTCTGAATGTCTACAAATTTCTTACTCAATTATTCCAGATGAAGCTGTCATTTATTCAGGTTGTTCTAGTTAAACCCTTGAGCATGTGCCATATTCTAGGTTTTACTGACTTGTTTACAGGTATGTATCACTTCAGAAAGAATTCTACATTTTTATCTATATAGCTATATCTTCACATATACATATGTATCCATAGATATACCTATTTATCTTCTGTCTACCTATCTATAGATTTTAAACTCAGTAGTCATTTTTATATCACTTAGAGAAAAATCCATTTTTCTTTTATTTTGTTTTAATGACTATTTTCTTTGTGAAACTTGGGAGCCCAAAGCAACTTTGGTGCTGTAACAAATATGTAAAAGAAGACCGAGGACATCAGTATGGCACAGCGAGAGTTGTTTTGTGACACTTGAAAAATAAAATGCCCTTAATGGAAAATCCTGCCAAAGAAAGGGATAAAATGATAAAAGAAATTCTGTATTTGAGGCTGAAATATGCTAATGAGATGCTAAACAGGTTTCAAATTACATAGATTTAGAAGCTACAGTCTATAAAATATGCTTCTGTCTGTTCACACAAGACATCTTTTTTTTTTTCAACAGTTATCTCTTATGTTAGGTATTTCTTATTTTAGGTTACCACTTGACCTCATGAAATGGCTGAAATTCAACAAATTGTTATGCTGGACACTTTATTTCATTCCAGTTACTCTGGAGAAAATTTGCCAGGTTTTATAGTATTTTTTTTCTCAAACTTGAATTTGAAGGATTTTTGCAAGCCCTTTGTGGAGGTAGAAGCCAGAACCTTACTTACAAAGCCTCCCTGAGGTCAGACAACTGTGACAATTTATCAATGTCAGGCAGCAGGTAAAATTCAGTGTTTTCTAGCATGTAGAGCAGGGGAGACAAGAGTGATGTTATCTTTGTAGGATCTGTCTTGGGCAGGCCAGTGTTTTTTTAAGTTTAGTCCCTAGAACTGACTTTCTGGCTTTCCAAAGATCTGTGAGTGCTCTCACATTTAATAAAGTAAATGAAGTACTGGTTAGCTTCACCTCATTTGTTTATATAGGTTCCTCTTTGTTTAAATTCACCTTTCATTTTTTCAGTTAGCTAGAAAGAATAAAATTGAAAAAAAAATCCTTAGCTATTATTGGAAAGGCATACTAGGCAGGACAGCATGCCAAATGATTAAAGTGCAAACTACATATGATGGCAATGAAAGGGTAACTTTCAAACCCAAATTCTATCTAGTTTCTAATCTCTATTCACAGATTTGAGCATTTATTATGTAATCATCTACTTGTGCCAAGGTGTACTGATGTCATTAAACAAACTTCTCCTCATGCCCAAATTATGTGTTAGAGACAAAGTATAAGAGGTAAAGTTTTACAATGGTAACTGTTTTCTGGCTTCTTTTCCTGTTGCTTTAGTGAGATATTCTAATGAAGAACTCTAAAGGAAAAGAATGGATTTTTAACCCACAGTACAATGTATACCACAAGGAAGTCAAACCAGGAGGAACTTTAAGCAGTTCCCTCCACAAAAGGCTTACAAGAATCCTTCAAATTCAAGTTTGAAACCTAGAAACAAAAAGCAAGAAGAGGTAAATGTGAACATAATGCTCTTTATCTCATTTTGTCCTTTAGTGCTTCAGGTGCCTTTGGTTTTCAGATAGTAACATCACATGTAGTAGATAGGTCTTCACACCCCAGTTAAAACAACCAAGATAATCTTGTACAAACACAGCTGTTAATCTGGTTCTCTTGGGATTCTATATCCTGTCAAGTTGACAATTATTAATTACCATTATATTTTCACCCCTGTCAATGATATATAAACATGTCATTTCTCAGATGTAATCTTCTACTCATTGTCTCTATGGCTCACAAACATAATATAATTTACTCAGTACAATTTTAAAAGACCCATTATTTCTTTTTAACAATTTCAACATTAAATGTTTAAAGTCTCTATACTGTGACCTATTTGGGATGCCTGGAATGTGCATAGATTCTCCCTTAAAGTAGTCCTTTACACATGAAGGATCAGCAAATCCATTCAGCCTAGACTTTCTTCTTTCAAACAAATTTAGAGCTTTACAGGATGGAGCCTTCAAGACCCAGACTTGTGCCCTCGGGATACGTTTTATTCTCTGGATGAAGCACATGAGTGTTCTTGTCATGATTATTTTATCTCACACTGATTATTTTAACAATTTTAGCTGTTTCTTAGCATCAGCATGAATGATTTCCCATCTTGAAATTTTCTTCAGCAAACAAATTAATTCATCATCTTAATTCAACTTAATTAAGGTCCTCAGGATATGAGCTAAATGAAGCCATATTCTTGTCCAAAATTTTTCATATATCACCACAAACTCAGTCCTTGATATAACCCTTACTCCCCTCTGATCCTCATCAGCAAGAAATCGGCTATCTATATCTCCCTCTGTATTTTTATGACAGAATACCCTAGTAATGTTTATATGAAATAATCAAGTATTTTTTAACTATAAAGTTCCAGATTGTTCTATATTACTCCCTGAAAATATATTCAGTGACTTAAAAAATTATACCATCAACTTTATCATTATGACCCCATTCTTGGTGAAAAATTTTTGGCTTAGTTTTTTCAATAAAAAAAATACTATGGCAAAATCAATTTCAAGAGAAAAGGTTAATTTTAGCTACAGTTCAAGATATAATAGATCATGACAGAGCATTCAAGCCAATAAGGACCATGAGCAGCTGGTCACAAGCCTCCAAACTGGGACCCAGAGGGGTGAATGAAGCAAGCTTTTATTTAGTTTGCTTTTATACAGTCCAATACCCCCTTGACAAGAAATTGTGCTAATCACAATAAATGTTTTTATTCCCACCTAATTAAGTAATCAAGATAATCTCACACAGCTTCGTACCTCCAGATTCTCAGATCCCACCTAATTCTATATCCTTTCACGTTGGCAATTAACACTATCACACAATGGATGAAGAACTAAACAGAACAGCAAATACTAATCAAGTAATAGTACAAAAAATTATGCTTCCATGATTTCCTAGAGGAAATTCTATTTGAGTTGAATAGACATTTCTTCTTTCTGTACGATTTAAAAAAAAATCCCTAAATTGCGAAAACAAATAGGTGGGGACGGCCAACACCAACTAGGGATCTCGGTGGAGTCTGAGAGAGGCACAGAGGCCCCAAAAGACAACTAGGCAGTGGTGGTGGCAGAAAAAGAGGTGGTAGTGGTGGGACATGAGTCTGCAGAGTCTGTGATAACTCCAGACACCTACGAACAAAGGAAAGATAAGTATTTTGAGAAGATGCTTTTTAAAAATGAAATAGCAGGATATCCTAGATGAATTTAAAAGCCCTGGGTATGTCTGGTAGGACGTCAAGGACAGCGTGATGTACAGAGGCCTTAAACTCCACAAAAACATCATTGCTGAATAGGAATGATCCTTGTAGCTGGCTACTAACAAATGATACCTTCAGTTGCAGTCTGTACTGCTTGCCCCAAAAGAAGCCAGAAAGCTTTGGGTAGTGGTGCTGTCAGCAGTCTACAAGCTCAACATTCATGTCTGGTGAGATCCAAAGTAGCTGCCACCAAGAAGAGAGTGATGTTCAATGATCTGAAGCTCTCGAGCGAACATGCCCTTACTGAATAGAGGCAGTCTTAAGCCAGCCCCAGGTACCAACCATGGAGCCCTACAGCAACAGACTGTGCTGCTTGCCCTACTGGAAGAACAAGACTACAGGGAAGCAACACAGCTTGCAGCCTATAAACATTTAGGTTGAAACTGGTGAGCAGCAGGCATCAAGTGCAAGGAGGGGTGTGGCAGCTAGGAGATTACACAGAACATGTCCCCAGATGCCCTGTTTAGACACAACATTACCCTGACTCTGAGCAAGAGCAGGATATCCTAGATGAATCTCCTCAATGGTCCAGTACTTTTGGTGCTTCAGAAACCAGAAAAACCTTGAACTAGACCAAGGTTTTATTGGAATGAATATTGGCATGTGAACCTGTTTGGGGAAAAAATACTATGTGACACACTCTAGTTACTAAAGTTACTATGAAGAAGGAATATAAAACTGAAAGATGGGAAAGAGAGAGGAATGGAATGGCTAGTGTGAGTTGGAACGAAGCAGAACTAGAGCCTTGAAGGCCATGACCCATGTGGGAGAAGGCAACAGTGGACTAGGGAAAATGTTGCTGAGTGGACGCTGTGGGGTGGTGTGCAGCAGCTACAGGCTTACAGAGACTCAAAATAGCCACAGGATAACCACAGAATGTCCTAGATAAAGAATAGCCTATTTTCTGGTTTGGACCACCTCTAAAGACCTCCATAGTCCATTCTGTCTTTGAAGGCCACCTTGGTATCCCCGGTGTGTACTGTGGCCCCAGATAGTACTGAAGCCCAAGGTTCATGTGGATATCCAGTAGCTGAGGACAATGTGGATGTCTATGGCCCATGTTTCTACCAAATCCCATATAGATGTCTGTGATCTGTGCTACTGCCTGAAGCCATGTTGACGTCTATGGACCAGGCTACAGCACAGGACCTTGTTGAAATGATTGGCCCGAATCTGAAGCCATGTTGTTGTATGTGGTCTGGACTGCCGGCTGAGGTTTTGTTGCTCTCTGTGACCTGTACTGCAGCTGAGGGTGATGATAGTGTCCATGGCCTGTGCCCCAGAAGAAGGATCTGTCAATATCCATAGTCTGTACTTCCACTGACCTCCATCGCACATGCTGTGTTACCCCAACTCTTCTAACTTTATATCATAACTACCTGTGGCTGGTTAAAGCCATGCTGGTTTAAGTCTGCTGCATCTTAGCCATCTCCTCTTTCCCCACTCTCACCCCCCTAGATGCTCTCTGTCTCTGCAATTCTTAGTTCCATCTCCCTCTCCCCTGTCCAGTAACAGACTTCCTGTTGCCCTAATGTAATTGGACATGGAAAAATCCTGTGACAATATTCATATATGGGTCCCTAAATAAGACCTTAAAAATTACAGCACCAATATTAGTGTTGAGGAGGAAATCTCATGGTTACTCACCTTTAGATAAAGAACTTGAAGCAAATAGGATTATCAAAAAAAGACAACTAGGTCATCTCCAAGATAATCCATTAATTATATATTTTAAAGCAATGAATTAATTAGGTTTCATTTATATATCTTTATATTGATCCATATATAATAAATTTTAAAGTCATAAATTTGAGATGGTTTGGGGATACTTGGAAGAGAGGAAGAAAAGGAAAAGACGAAATGTCATTATGTTTTAATTTAAAGAATATTAAACAAATAAAAGCAGTGTTATTCTCTTTCTAGTTAAAACAATAAACAATATTTTTGCAATAATAACCCTACAGAAATCAAACATTCACATGCAAATTATAACTTCATTATCTTTGTTTGAATAAGAAACTGAGCCTTAACTTTTATCTGACTTCAAAAGATTGACCAAGGCAGTAGGAGTAATATTAATATGTTATGACAAAGTAAGTATATCCAAGTCAAACAAAATATACTGCACATTCAGTCATAAAAACAAATCTTTTAGAACTGAACAGGTTTTATTTATGTAGTTTTTAATATATATAATTATATGTATATATGTATATATACCCATAAACATATACATGTAGATAGACACCTATATGTGTATTTGTGTATACATATATAAAAGCAAAAACAGTTAACAAAAAAGGAATTCTTGAATATGAAAGAGGAAAGTAGAGCAAATTTTGGGGGTTTTGAGGGAAGAAGGGAGGTGAGAAATAATACAATTATATTGCAATCTCAAAAATAAAAGAAATAAGTTAAAGGCAAAATTTTCAACTTAATAGGAAATGAAATGATCAAGAGTTTATCCTTGGCCATATCAGAGAATAACTTGACCGTCTGGAATACAAAAAAATAACACAAAGCTCTCTAAGAATTTATAACATATATGACATATATCTTTTTTTTAATTCCAGTGATAAATGTTTCTGGTTTTGTGCCAATACCAGACTGTTTTACCACTATAGCTCTGTAGTATAGTAAAACTTAAGGTCAGGGCCCATGATATCTCTAGAAAAATATTTTATTTTTCATGATTGCTTTACTTATTCTTGTTTTTATATTTCCATAAGAAATTACATATTGTCTTTTTAAAATCAAGGAGGATTTGTGTAGTAATTTCGATGAGAATTTCCTTGACTCTCTAGATGGCTTTTGGCAGAGTAGACATTTTTACTATATTAATTCTACAGATTCATGAACATAGGAGATCTTTCCATCTCTAGTGTCTTGTCAATTTGTTTCTTAAGTCTCTTAAAGTATTTTTTTTATTTTTTATTAGATATTTTCTTCATTTACATTTCAAATGCTATCCCAAAAGTTCCCTATACACACACACCCTGCCCTGCTTCCCTACCCACTCACTCAAACTTCTTGGACCTAATATCCAATATATACAAAGAGCTCAAGAAGCTGAATTCCAGAAATTCAAATAACCCCAATAAAATATGAGGTACAGAGCTAACCAAAGAATTCTCAACTGAGGAATACCAAAGGGCTGAGAAGCACTTGAAAAAATGTTCAACATCCTTAGCCATCAGGGAAATGTAAATCAAAACAACCCTGAGATTCCACCTTACACCAGTCAGAAGAGCTAGGATCAAAAATTCAGGTGACAGCAGATGCTGGCAAGGATTTGGAGAAAGAGGAATACTCCTCTATTGCTGGTGGGATTGTAAGCTTGTACAACCACTCTGGAAATCAGTCTGACGGTTCCTCAGAAAACTGGACATAGTACTACTGGCAGATCCAGCAATACCTCTCCTGGGCATATACCCAGAAGATGTTCTAACTGGTAATAAGGACACATGCTCCACTATGTTCATAGCAGCCCTATTTATAATAGTCAGAAGCTGGAAAGAACCCACATGTTCCTCAACAGAAGAATGGATACAGAAAATGTGATACATTTACACAATGGAGTACTACTCAGCTATTAAAAACAATGAATTTATGAAATTCTTAGGCAAATGGATGCATCTGGAGGATATCATCCTGAGTGAGGTAACCCAATCACAAAAGAAGTCACTTCATATGCACTCACTGATAAGTGGATATTAGCTCAGAAACATAGAATACCCAAGATACAATTTGCAAAACACAAGAAAAATCAAGAAGAAGGAAGACCAACACTTAGATACTTCATTCCTCCCTAGAATAGAGAACAAAATACCCATGGAAGGAATGCAGAGACAAAGTTTGGAGCTAAGACAAAAGGATGGACCATCCAGAGACTGCCCCATCCAGGGGTCCATCCCATAATCAGCCTCCAAACGCTGACACCATTACATATGCCACAAGATTTTGCTGACAGGACCCTGATATAGCTGTCTCCTGTGAGGCTATGGCAGTGCCTGGCAAATACAGAAGTGGATGCTCACAGTCAGCTATTGGATGGATCACAGGGCCCCCAATGGAGGAGCTATAGAAATTACCCAAGGAACTGAAGGGGTCTGCAACCCTATCTTTGGAACAACAGTATGAACTAATCAGTACGCCCTCAGAGCTCATGTCTCTACCTGCATATGTAGCAGAAGGTGGCCTACTAGGCCATCATTGGGAAGAGAGGCCCCTTGGTCTTGCAAACTTTATATGCCCCAGTACAGGGGAATGACATATTTCAAAACACTCTGCAAGTCAAATAATTGTAAAAAGAAAATTAAGTGTGCCTTCTCTCATCCATAGTTTCTGCCTACTGAGTCCTTTGAAACAAATTTAGCTATCCTGAGCAGGCTACTATCCCAGGGTAACTTCAGTATCCCCCCAACCCCCACCTCTCCTTCCATCCTCTTCAGTCCTGTTGAGCCTGAACCAAACAGGTAAGCTTCCCTTCCCCAACCAATCTTCCCTTCTTAGTGAGTCCTTTGGAGCAAGCTGAGCTGCCTTGAGCTGTCTGCTCTCCCAGGGGTACCTCTATTCTCTCTCTACCAGTCTGCTCACCTTTATTGGATCTTCAGCCCCTGTACCATACAGACCTGCTAAACCAGGACAATTCAACCCAAGGATACTCATCTGAGGCCTGCTACACCAGGATCATCGAGGTTAACTCCCATCCCAATACCTACAAAAACAGGAACATCCAGGAACCAAACAAAAGGTCCTTGAAAGAACACAATGAATAAAAGCTAGGGGAATATGAGATCTTCAAAGTACAGTTACCCATAGAAAGCCCTGGATATCCTAACACCACAAAACACAAGAAAATGACCTTAAATCCAATCATATAAATATGATAGAGGCCTTTAAAGAGGAAGTGAATAAGTCTCTTAAAGAAATACAGGAACAACTACAACAATAACAACAACAAAAGGTAGAAGTCTTTAAAAAAGGAAATAAATAAATCCCTTAAAGACATAGAGGAAAATACAATTAAACAGGTGAAGAAAATAAGTAAAACTGCAAGACTTGAAAGTAGAAATGGAAGCATTAAAGAAAACAAAAACTGAGGGAATCCTGGAGATGCAAAACCTAGGGAAGAGAACAGGGACAAAAGATGCAAAAATCACCAAGAGAATACAGGAGACAGAAGAGAAAATCTCAGGTGTAGAAGATACAATGTACAATAGACACAAGACATACAGGAAATCTAGAGCATCATGAAAAGACCTGACCTAAGAATAGTTTTCTATGTGTAGAGTCCCACCTCCAAGGCCTAGAAAATATATTCAACAAAATCAGAGAAGATATCTCTCCTGATCTAATGAAATAGATGCCTATAAACATACAAGAAGCTTACAGAATACCAATTAGACTTCACCAGAAAAGAAAATGCACATAATAATCAAAACACAAAATCTACAGAACAAAAAATACTTAAAAACAGCATGGGGAGGGGGAAGGGCAGGGACATACAAAGCAGACCCATCAGAATTACTCATACTTTCTCATCAAAGATTCTAAAAGCTACAAGGGTCAGAACAAGTATCATGTAACTTCCAAAAAAGAACTCATGTCAACCTACACTACTGTCTTAGGGTTTTACTGCTCTGAACAGACATCATGACCAAGGCAAGTCTTATAAAAAACAACATTTAATTGGGGCTGGCTTACAGGTTCAGGGGTTCAATCCATTATCATCAAGGTGGGAACATGGCAGTATCCAGGCAGGCATGGAACTGAAAGTTTTACATCTTCATTCAAGGGCTGCTAGTGGAAGACTGACTTCCAGGCAACTAGGATGAGGATCTTATGCCCATACACACAGTGACACACCTACTCCAACCAGATCACACCTATTCCAACAAGGCCATACCTCCAAATCATGCCACTCTCTGGACCAAGAATATACAAACTATCACAACTACTATACGCAAGAAAACTCGCAATCATCAGTGTTGGAGATAAACAATATTTATCCACAAATACAACACTACAGAAATACTTGAAGGAAAATTCCAAATCAACGTGGATAACTACATCCAAGAAAACACAGGAAATAAGTAATTCCATACCAACAAAAACAAAGGACTAACATACAACACATACACAGTAACACCATCAATATCAAAATAACAGGAAATAACAATCACTGACCATTAATGTCTCAACATCAAAGAAATCAATTCACCAATAAAAATACAGGCTAACTGAATGGATGAGAAAAGAGAATCCATCATTCAGCTGCATACAAGTAATACATATTAGCAATAAAGACAGACATTATCTTAGAGTAAATAGATGGAACACAGTTTTGCACACAAACAGACACAAGAAGCAAGTTGGAGTACCTATTTGAATATCCAATAACTTTCAACCACAATCAATAAAAACAGACAGAGGAGACTTCATACTTATCAAAAGAAAAATCTACCAAGATGATACCTCAATTTTCATCATCTATGCACCAGAAAGCACCCACGTTTTATAAAGGAACATTGCTAAAGCTTAAATCACAGATCAGACCTCAGTCATTAACACTGGGATTCATCAACAACCTACTCCTACTGATTGACAGGTCATCAAGACAAAACTAAACAGAAAAATAACAAAACTAAGGGACAGTATGAGTCAAATGGACTGATTAGAATATTTCACCCAAATACAAAAGAATATACATTCCTTTCAGCACCATATGGATGCTTTCCCAAAACTGACCATATGGTCAGTCACAAAGCAGGCCTCAACAGATACAAGAAAAGTGAAATAATGATTTGTGCTTTATTGGATCACCATGGATTACAGTGGGACTCCAATAATATCAGAAATAGCCAAAAGCCTACACATTCTTGGAAATTGACCAACTCTCTATTCAATGATGTCTGGTTCAGGGAAGAAATAAAAAAAGAAGTTAAAGAATTTCTATAATGCATTATAAATGAAGGTACAACATACCCAAATTTATGGGACACAATGAAAACAGTGCTAAAAGAAAAGAAAGTTCATAACATTAAGTGCATCTATAATGAATTATACATTTCTCATACCAACAATTTAAAACTATACCTGAAAGCTCTAGAAGAAAAAAAAAAGCACAGCAATGGGAAGTAGAATGCAAGAGAATATCAAAATCAGGGGTGTACTGGCAAGTTTTGTGTCAACTTGACACAGCTGGAGTTATCACAGAGAAAGGAGCTTCAGTTGAAGAAATGCCTCCATGAGATCCAACTGTAAGGCATTTTCTCAATTAGTGATTAAGGGGAAAAGGCCCCTTGTGGGTCGGACCACCCCTGGGCTTGTAGTCTTGGGTTTTATAAGAGAGCAGGCTGAGCAAGCCAGGGGAGGCAAGTCAATGAAGAACATCCCTCCATGGCCTCTGCATCAGCTCCAGCCCCCTGACCTGCTTGAGTTCCAGTCCTGACTTCCTTTGGTGATGAACAGCAGTATGGAAGTGTAAGCTGAATAAACCCTTTCCTCCCCAACTTGCATCTTGGTCATGATATTTTGTCCAGGAATAGAAACCTGACTAAGGCAAATTGGTACCAGCATAGTGGGGTATTCCTGTGACAACCTGACCATGTTTTGGGGAGGGCTGTGGAAGGACTTTGAACTTGGGGCTTGAAGATCCATTCATTGTTAAGGGCTCTGTCAGCTGTTGTGTAGGAGTTTGGAAGATAATATTGAGAACAGTGCAGAAGACAGAGGTCTGGCTTGTGAAATTTTAGAGGGAAAATTAAAGACTCTTTTCAGGGACATCGCTATTTTGATTGGGAAGATTCTGTGGTTCTGGTTAGCTGGGGCTGAAGAATCAGCTGTGATTAACAAGATACCAGAACTACTAAAGTGAAACTTTTGCATTACTGATTGATGCTGGTTAGCTGGAGCTAAGAAATTAGCAGTGATTAAGAAGAGACCAGCATCATTGAGGTGACATCTTCTGGGAAGTGTTTTCTGAAAGCACAAAGAGGCTGTGTTCCAGAGATAGCCCAGGTTGTACTCCTGCTGCAGTGGGACTTGGTAATGTGTAAGGGTCACCCAGGTGGTACTGGTTTTGAAGGCATGAAGGGGTCATGCAGAGCAGCTGATCCTCAGCACTGTGAGAGGCCATGGAACGCCTTTGGTGAAGTTGCAGCCTCAGTTGCAATTGACAGCCTAGGACTGAAGGGGTCATGCAGTGTTTTGGAGATGCCAGTACCATGAGATGACCACCAAGAGCACCAGCAGTGGAGTACAGGCATATGGAGCCTAGAGGATGACACGTGTGCTACAACGGGCATGGCTGGAGAAGTGACCTAAGTCCTTGGAGGAGCCCAGAAGATCATGAGCTGGATCCCAGACATTGGATGGTTGGAGATTGATTTTTGATTTTGATTGCGACTATGCCCTGATATTTTCCCTCTTGAAGGAAGAAACTATTTTAGTGGAGCCCAGAGTTAAGAGACTTTTAATTGTAAAAAGACTTTGGATTTTAAAAGAGATGGATATTTTAAAGAGATTGAAATTTTAAGAATATGTAGAGACTGTGGGACGTTTAAAGTTATTTAGACCTTGGGGATGAATAAGGATGTAAGGATTGAGGCTTACTAGTGATGTGTTTGTGTGTCAAGTTGACAAGGGGTCAATACAGGTTAGTTTTGTGTCAACTTGACACAGCTGGAGTTATCACAGAGAAAGGAGCTTCAGTTTAGGAAATGCCTCCATGAGATCCAACTGTAAGGCATTTTCTCAATTAGTGATCAAGGGGAAAGACCCCTTGTAAGTGGGACCATCCCTGGGCTGGTAGTCTTGGGTTCTATAAGAGAGCAGGCTGAGCAAGCCAGGGGAGGCAAGCCAGTAAAGAACATCCCTCCATGGCCTCTTCATCAGCTCCGGGTCCCTGACCTGCTTGAGTTACAGTCCTGACTTCTTTCAGTGATGAACAGCAATGTGGAAATGTAAGTTGAATAAACCCTTTCTTCTCCAACTTGTTTCCTGGTCATGATGTTTGTGCAGGAATAGAAACCCTGACTAAGACAAGGGACAAATCAATCAGTTAGAAACAAACAAACAAACAAACAAAAAGAAAAACAATACAAAGAATCAACAAAACCAAGAGCTGGTTCTTTAAGAAGTCAACAAGATAGACAAACTGTTAGCCAAACTAACCAAAAGTCAGACACAGAGCAAGTACCCAAATAAACAAAATCAGTAATTAAAAGGGACCATAACAGCTGACACTGAGGAAATTCAAGGAATCATTAAGTCTAAATTCAAAGTTCTGTATTACAAAAATTGACAATTTTTAATGTAATGGATGATTTCTGAGACAGATACCACTTACCAAAGTTAAATTAAGATTAGGTAAACTATCTCCATAGTCCTATAACACCTAAAGAAATAGAATCAGTTGGGAAAAAAAAAAAAAAACCAGGGCCAGAAAATTTTAGTGCAGAATTCTCCAGATTTTCCAAGAAGAGCTAATACCAATACTCCTCAAATTCTTCCATTAAATAGAAACAGAAGAAACACTGTGAAACTTATTCTATGAAGACACAGTCACTCACTCTGATACCTAAACCATACCTTTGTTTAAATCAACAATGAAAGAGACCGTTTTCTCTTATGAACATTGATAGAAAAATATTCAATAAATTACACATAAACTGGATCCAGAAACACATGAAAAACATCATCCATCATGGTAAAGTAGGCTTCATTCAAGGGATGCAGTTGTGGTACAATATTTGAATCAATCAAAGTAATTCACCAAATAAATAAACTGAAAGGAAAAAAAATCACACAATCATTTCATTGGATGTTGAAAAAGCCTTTGAAAAATTCCATCACCCCTTCATATTAAAAGTATAAAAGAGATCAGAGATACAGGGCACATACCTAACATAGTCAGAACAATATACACTAAGCCAATTGCAAACATCAAGTTAAATGGAGAGAAACTTAAAGTAATTCCACTAAAATCAGGGACAAGGCAAGGGCTGCCCACTCTCTCCATATCTATTCATTGTAGTACTTGAAGTTCCAGCCAGAGCAAAAAGGCAACCGAGGAGGTCAATGGAATACAAAGTGGAAAAAAAGAAGTCTAAGTATTGGTATTTGTGGATGATATGACAGTATATATAAGCTACCCACAATATTCTACTAGAGAATCCCTATAGCTGATAAATACCTTCAACAAAGTGGCTGGATACAATATTAACTCAATGAAATCAGTTGCCCCCCCCCCCTTTTTTTTTGTACACATGGTAAACTGGCCAAGAAAAAAACTAGGTAAACCACACCCTGTAGAGGGTGGCTCTGATGCTAAGTTCCTATTCCCCAATTGATTCAGTGACCCAATTGGTACCAGTGACCAGTGACTGAGGATGGGTTGGGACATTTAGAGTTTCGAGGGAGGAGGAAGGAAGTTGAGAGAAAGGGGGAAGAAGAAGGAGGCAGGACCATCAGGAGATAAAGCCAACCAGCCATGTGAGGTTTCAGTTGGATTGGCCAATGGCCACTTTATCTGATTATGCCTGTGGTGCCAGGGGAGGTTTAGGAGTGCCTAGTCATTGAGATAGCAAAGACATTTTAAGATTAAATGGCTTGTGTGAGCACACGTGTGTGTGTGGGGGGGGGGGGTGAGGGGTATGTGTATTGTTGTTTTTATCCATAGTCTGAGGAAATCTGGGTTGGGGATGGTAGCATGGTCAGCTCAGATTTTAAAGCAAGGTAGCAAAAACTACACACAACAACCTTTACAATAGCTATGAATAATATAATGTATTTTGGTGTAACTCTAACCAAGCAAGTGAAAGATCTGTATGACAAGGTCTTCAAGTCTCTGAAGAAAGAAATTGAAGAAGATATCAGAAGATGGGAAGATCTTCCATACTCATAGGAAGGTAGGATTGGCATAGTGAAAATGTCCATCTTACCAAAAGCAATCAACAACTCCAATGCAATCCCCATTAAAATTCCAACATAGTACTTAAAAGAACAATTCTCAACTTCATATGGAAAAACAAAAAGCCAGAATATCAAATAACCCTGAACAATAAAAGTACTTCAGGAGGAATTACCATCCCTGCCCTCAAACTGTATTACACAGCAATAGTGAAAAAAGCGCATGGTGTTGGTACATAACAGACACATTGCTCAATAGAATAGAATCAAAGAACCAAAAATAGACCCACACACCAATGGATACTTGTTTTTTGACAAAGAAGCCACAGCATACAATGGAAAAAAGGAAGCATATACAACAAATAGTGCTGGCCTAACTGGATGTCTACATGTAGGATGTCTACATGTAGAAGAATGATAATATATCCATATTTATCAAAATGCACAAAATTAAAGTCCAAGTGGATCAAAGATCTCAATGTAAAAACTGATAAATTAAATCTAATAGGAGAGAAAGTGGGAAAAACCTTGAACAGAACACCAATAGATCATCCTCTAAAATCAACAATTCATAAACAGCACCTCGTAGAACTTCAAAACTTCTGTAAGGCAAAGAACACTGTCAAAAAGACAAAACAGCAGCTTATCCATTAAGAAAGTATCTTCATCCACCCTCCATCAGACAGAAAGCCAATGTCCAAAACTCATAAAGAACTCAAGAAGTTAAACATCAATAATCCAAATAAACCAACTAAACGATGGGACACAAAGCTAAAGAGAGAATTCTCAGCAGAGGAACCTTAAATGGCTGAGAAGTATTTCAAGAATTGTTCAAAGTCTTTAGTCATCAAAAGAATGCAAATCAAAACAACTCTGAGACTCTGAGATTCCATCTTATACCCATCAGAATGGCTACAATCAAAACTTAAGTGATAGCACAAGCTGGTGAGAATGTGGAGCAAGGGAACACTCCTCCTTTGCTGGTGGGGGGGGGGGGGCAAACTTATACAACTATTTTGGAAATCAATTTAGTTTCTCAGAAAACTGAAAATAGCTACACCTCAAAACTCAGCTATAACACTCATGGGCATATACTCAAAAGATGCTTCAACATCCTGCAAAGACATTTGCTCAACTATCGTCATAGCAGCTTTATTTGTAACACCCAGAAACTGGAAGAAACCTAAATGTCCCTTCATTGAAGAATGGATAAAAAGAATGTGGTACATGTACACAGTGAAATACTATTCAGCAATAGAAATCAAAGACATCAAGAATTTTGCAGGCAAGTGGATGGATACTGAAAATATTGCAGTCCCATAGGACATGCACACTATGTATTAACGTACCAGTGGATATTAGCCATAAAATATAGAATGCCCATTGTATATGCCACAAACCTAAGGAGACTGGAAAGGAAGGCAGCCACAAGCAAGGATACTTGAGTCTCAGTTGGAAGAAGTGATGGAATGGAGTAGAAGACAGAAGGGAGCGAACAGGGTGGGAGATATCAGGGAGAGAGCTGAGAGATTCAATGGTCAGGCGTGGGGAGGGGCAGATGATATGGTTAGACACCTATGAGAATGAATGGAAATCTGCAATCGACAGAAGGGGGAAGTAAGTGGAATCTCCAGGAAGAGATAGAGACCTGGGATGGGAGAGGTGCCCAAGAATCAATGTGGGTATTCCTAGCACAGCATTGGCATTATGGAGTCTGAAGAATCTGCCTCTTCTAGACAGACAGGAACCCCAGTGGAGCTATAGGGACACCAACCTGCCCACAGAACTTTCAACCCAAAAGTTACCCTTTCTAAAAGAAATGTGAGACTGAGGGATGGCCAACAAGTAACCAGCCCAACTTGAGACCCAGCTCATAGACAAGCACCAATCCCTGACTCTATTTATGATATTCCATTATGCTTATAGATAGGAGTGTAGCATGGCTGTCCTCTATTAAACTCTACCCACCAGATGACTCACACAGATGCAGACATCTACAGCCAAACAGTAGATGGAGCTTGAGGACTTTTATGGAAGAATAGGATGAAGGATTGCAGCTCCTAAGGAGATCAGAACTCCACAGGAAGACCAATGACAGGAAGAGTCAACTAACCTAGACCCTTGGGGCTCTCAGAGACTTAACCACTAACCAAAGAGCATACACAGGCTTGACCTAGGCCTCACCACACATATGTAGTAGATGTCCATCTTGGTCTTCATGTGGATCCCCAATAATTAGAGTGTGGGGGTGCTACCCCCAAAGCTGTTGCCTATATGTGGGATATGTTCTGCTAGCTGGGTTGCCTTGTGTGGCTCCAGTGGGAGAGGATGTTCCTAGCCTCATGTGTCTGTCTGATACCCAGTGGGCCACTACCCACTCAGTAGAAAAGGAGATGGGGAATGGTGGAAAAATTGTAGAAGTGGGTGACTGAGAGATGGGGATGTAAAGTAAATAAGTAAAAAGTAAATAACACACACACATGCACACACACACACACACACACACACACACACACACACACATCCACAATCAGGCCCAACTGAATAAAACTGAGCATGAAATGTATCCAAAAATGTGAGAAGAGCTAGATCTTTATGACATTTAGTTCTTATTAGGAAGGAAAGATATTCTAATTCAGTAATCTAGTACCCAACGTTAAAAATAATCAAACAATAAGAAAAAAACATCTCAATATTACCTAAGACAGAAAAAGTGAAAATGGACATAGAAGACTGGCTGACACACTAGAAGGAGACACATATCACATATTGTAGTCCCAGAGAGGGGCTAGCCTACGCACTGGCAGTCACAAGCATAATATGAGAGTCCCTCTAGCTGCATATGTATCAAAAAATGGCCTGGTAGGCCATTACTGGAAAGAGAGGCCCATTGGACACGCAAACTTTATATGCCTCAGTACAGGGGAATGCCAGGGCCAAAAAGTGGGAATGGGTGTGTAGGGGAGTGGGGGGGTGGGTATGGGGGACTTTTGGGATAGCATTGGAAATGTAATTGAGGAAAATACATAATAAAAAATATTTTAAAAAGTGGAAAAAATAAATCAATTCCTTGAGGCCACCAACTACCAAAGTTGCTTTTTTTTTTTAAATAAAATTCATAACCTGAATAGTGTTATGCCAGAGACATTAATTCCCTTTTAAAAGACTACAATAAAAAGACAAGAAAAAGGTCTATCAAGCGTACAAAGTGAGCTGAGTTCAGGAGAATTGTGGAGTGTAATCCTATCTGTATTATTACAGTAAACTTACTGAAACATGTTCTAAAAGACACATGAAGAGCTAGGGGAAGGACTGAAGGAGATGAAGGGGATTGTAACCCCATATGGAGAACAATATCAACTAACTGGACAACCCAGAGCTCCCAGGGACTAAACTAACGTCAAAAGAGTATACCTAGATGAAGACATGGCTACAGATACATTTGTAGCAGAGGATGGCCTTATCTGAAATCAATGGGATGGGAGGCCTTGGTCCTGCGAAGGTTTGAAGCCCCAGCATAGGGGGATGCTAAAGTAGTGAGGCAGGAGTGGGTAAGTGGTGGAGGAGTACCCTCATGGAAGCAGCAGGTAGGAGTGATGGAATATAGGGTTTGCAGAAGGGAAACCATGAAAGGGGATAGCATTTGAAATGTAAATAATAAAATAACCAATAATTTTTTTTTAATTTGGAATTGGTGGGTGGCCCTATTCCTCAACTGGGGGTGCAGCCTGCCTATCTTCTGGAGGTGGTTTCTACAGCTTGTATCTCTTCTTTGTTGGGTAGCTTGTGTGAGAAACATCAAAACAATTGAGTTCAAGAAATGGGAGTGGAGCACCCTAACCACCTCAATGTTTTTAATAAATGGGTTGTAGGGACAGATACTTTTTAGAATATATGTGGTATTTACCCGGTGGTCTTTGTCTAAGATTATATAGTGTCTGTATTCTCTGGTTTCAAGCTTTGTGTTGGTAATCCCATTGAGGAAGCTCATGGTTGAGAAACTAAACAATTTTTACACAATTTTAAGCCACTCTGATCTTTGAACTGAAGGTCACTCTTGCATCAGTATGAAGCCACATAATTCATAGTTTCACAGTTAAATTAATTATCAATACATATGTCCCCCAAAAAAGAAATAACACAAACCTTTTGAAAAATGGACTAATGTATTACCACTTAGAATTATTTCATATAGTTCCATATGTTTCATAGCCTTTTCAGAAAAGTCAACAAAATCCCAGCACTTGGGAGGCAGAGGCAGGCAGATTTCTGAGTTTGAAGCCAGCCTGGTCTACAGAGTGAGTTCCAGGACAGCCAGGGCTACCCCGTCTTGAAAAACCAAACCAAACAAACAAACAAACAAAAAGTCAACAAATATTGTCATTAATTAAATTTGCTTATGATAGTTTCACACATGCACATAATGTCTACTGATAATTCTTTAGCCCTCCTTCCATTTCCCTCCCATCCCAGACTCAACACATTTCTTCACCAGTCTCTTTTTCATGTTTATATCCATTCACTTTGTTTTGTGACTCACAGGGTTTAGCCAGGTCCTTCTTTGTATGTGTGATTATGCATTTTAGGCCATCTGTTAGATTTTGGTGGGCTCAGCAGAGGGTAAGAAAACAGAAAATTACTCCTTCTCATATTTAATCAAAGCTAAATAGCTCAGTGGCAAGTGATATAATCCCATTAATTTTTTTCCTTTTTCATACCTCAGTGGCAAGTTTTATGGCCCTATGAATTTTTCTGTTTTCCATGATTGTCGACAGGGTTAGTATTGTGTGGGTCCAGAGTAAATAATCGCTGTTATGAGTTCTTGATTACAAAAGTTGTATATGAGTCTATAAAATGGCATCTTGAAGTGATTTACCTTATTTGGGGCTGGTATATATTTTTCATATCTCTCTTACCAGGGTCTTCATGCTGCAATTGGTTTTGTTCATTTTGTTTAGTTAGGTTTTTGTTGTTGTTGTTATGTTGTTTGCTTGTTGTTGTTGTTGTTGTTGTTTTAGGTCTGGAGACTTAAACTTCACTTACCCTCAACATCTTAAACAGCCATTCGTCTCAGAACTCACAGTTCTTCACTTCAAAGAGTAGTTTCTTCTCTGAAGATAAAAATTGCCTTTCAGGGGCTGGGGAGATACAGGCATAATGACAAAGAAGGTAGTTTAATCTTATGCCAGTTTAGTTAGAGAACAGTGAGTTTGACCAGGGGGACCAACCACCTGCGAGGCATGCATAGTTAAATGAACTTACAGTACCAGGTATGGGTTCCTTCACATGAGGCAGTACTCTAGTCTTATTACTTCTGTAGTAAAACTAGATAAAGACACAAAAGAAAATTATAGGCCAGTCTCCCTGATGAACATGACTGTAAAATTCTCAGTGAAATCTAGCATGCTATATTCAAGATCATGCCAGGATCATTTATCATGTATGAGATGAGTTCATTCAGAGATGCAGGGATAGTTCAACATGTGAAAATCAGTAAATATAATGCATCACATAAATGGGTTCAAAGGCAGAAAATACATGGTTATCTCAATAAATGCAGAAAAGTTCCTTGAAAAATTTTGATATCTATTAATGATAAGTTTAATGGAGAGACTAGGGATAGAAGAAATATAGTTTAACAAAATAAAGACTATTTACAAGAAACCTATAGTCAACTTCATGTTAAGGAATAAAAAATTTAATACACAACTACTAAGATCCCCCAAAACAATGAAGTTGTCCAATCTTTCCTCTACTGGAAAAAAGAAAAGTAAATGAAATAGAGATAAACATAGAAGAAGAAATTGATGGATCAAAAATGTATTGTTTTAAAAATTTTTTAAATTAGGTATTTTCATCATTTACATTTCAAAAGCTATCCCAAAAGTCCCCCATACCCTCCAACTCACTGCCTACCCACCCACTCCCATTTCTTGTCCCTGGTGTTCCCCTGTACTGAGACATATAAAGTTTACAAGACCAAGGGGCCTCTCTTCCCAATGATGGCCGAATAGGCCATCTTCTGCTACATATGCAGCTAGAGACACGAGCTCTGGGGTACTGGTTAGTTCATATTGTTGTTCTGCCTATAGGGTTGCAGACCCCTTCGGCTCTTTGGGTACTTTCTCTAGTTCCTCCATTGGGGGCCCTGTTTTCCATCCAATAGATGACTGTGAGAATCCAATTCTGTGTTTGCCAGGCACTGGCATAACCACACAAGAGACAGCTATAACAGGGTCCTGTCAGTAAAATCTTGCATGCATATGCAATGGTGTCAGCATTTGGAGGATGATTATGGAATGGATCCCTGGGTGTGGCAGTCTCTAGATGGTCCATCCTTTTGTCTCAGCTCCAAACTTTGTGTCTGTAACTCCTTCCATGGGTGTTTATTTCCCAATTCTAAGAAGGGGCAAAGTGCCCACACTTTGGTCTTCCTTCTTCTTGAGTTTCATGTCTTTTGCAAATTGTATCTTGTATCTTGGGTATTCTAAGTTTCTGGGCTAATATCCACTTATCAGTGAGTAAATATCATGTAAGTTCTTTTGTGATTGGGTTATCTCACTCAGGATGATGCCCTCCAGGTCCATCCATTTGCCTAGGAATTTCATAAATTCATTCTTTTTAATAGCTGATTAGTACTGCATTGTGTAAATGTACCACATTTTCTGTATCCATTCCTCTGTTGAGGACATCTGGGTTATTTCCAGCTTCTGTCTATTATAAATAAGGCTGCTATGAACATAGTGGAGCATGTTTCCTTGTTATCAGTTGGAACATCTTCTGCATTTATGCACAGGAAAGGCATTGTGGGATCTTCCAGTAGTACTATGCCAAATTTTCTGAGGAACCGCCAGACTGATTTTCAGAGTGGTTGTACAAGCCTGCAACCCCACCAACAATGGAGGAGTGTTCCTCTTTCTCCACATCCTCACCAGCATCTGCTGTCACCTGAATTTTTGATCTTAGCCATTCTGACTGGTGTGAGGTGGAATCTCAGGGTTGTTTTGATTTGCATTTCCCTAATGATTAAGGATGTTGAACATTTTTTCAGGTGCTTCTCAGCCATTCTGTATTCCTCAGGTGAGAATTCTTTGTTCAGCTCTGAGCCCCATTTTTTAATGGGGTTATATGATTTTTTGGAGTCCACCTTCTTGAGTTCTTTATATATATTTGGTATTAATCCCCTATCTGATTTAAGATAGGTAAAGATCCTTTTCCAATCTGTTGGTGGCCTTTTTGTCTTATTGACAGTGTCTTTTGCCTTACAGAAGCTTTGCAATTTTATGAAGTCCCATTTGTCAATTCTTGATCTTACAGCACAAGCCATTGCTGTTCTATTCAGGAATTTTCCCCCTGTGCCCATATCTTCAAGTCTTTCCTCCACTTTCTCCTTTATAAGTTTCAGTGTCTCTGGTTTTATGTGGAGTTCCTTGATCCACTTTGATTTGACCTTCATACAAGGAGATAGGAATGGAACAATTAAATTCTTCTACATGATAACCTCCAGTTTTGCCAGCACCCTTTGTTGAAAATGCTGTCTTTTTTCCACTGGAAGGTTTTAGCTCCCTTGTCAAAGATCAAGTGACCATAGGTGTGTGGGTTCATTTCTGGGTCTTCAATTCTATTCCACTGGTCTACTTGTTTGTAGCTTTACCAGTACCATGCAGTTTTTTATCACAATTGATCTGTATTACAGCTTTAGGTCAGGGAAGGTGATTCAACCAGAGTTTGTTTTATTGTTGAGAATAGTTTTTGCTATCCTAGGTTTTGTGTTATTCCAGATTAATTTGCAAATTGCCCTTTCTAATTCCTTGAAGAACTGAGTTGAGTTTTTGATGGGGATTGCATTGAATATGTAGACT
This sequence comes from Mus musculus, assembly GCF_000001635.26. NCBI lineage: Eukaryota > Metazoa > Chordata > Mammalia > Rodentia > Muridae > Mus > Mus musculus. Next base: position 62,941,946 of record NC_000074.6, read on the forward strand.
GCTTTTTGCAAGACAGCCATTTTTACCATATTAATCCTGCCAATCCATGAGCATGGGAGATCTTTCCATCTTCTGAGTCTTTGATTTTTTTTCAGCAGAGACATGTTCTTGTCATACAGATCTTTCACTACCTTACTTAGAGTCACACCAAGGTATTTTAAATTATTTATGACTATTATGAAGGATGTTGTTTCCCTAATTTCTTTCTCAGACTTTTGATCCTTTTTGTAGAGAAAGGTAACTGATTTGTTTGAGTTAACGTTTTATCCAGTTCCTTCACTGAAGTTGTTTATCAGGTTTAGGAGATCTCTGGAGGAATTTTAGGGATCACTCATGTATATTATCACATTTTCGGCAAATAGTGGTATTTTGACTTCTTCCTTTACAATTTGTATCCCCTTGATCTCTTTTTGTTGTTGAATTGCTCTGGATAGGACTTCAAGTACTATATTGAATAGGTAGGGAGAGAGTGGGCAGCCTTGTCTAGTCCCTGATTTTAGTGGGATTGCTTCCAGCTTCTCATCATTTACTTTGATGTTGGCTACTGGTTTGCTGTAGATTGCTTTTTATCATTTTTAGGTATGAGCCTTGAATTCCTGATCTTTCCAAGACTTTTATCATGAATGAGTGTTGGATTTTGTTCAATGCTTTCTCAGCATCTAACAAGATGATCATGTGTTTTTTGTCTTTGAGTTTGTTTATATAGAGGATTACATTGATGGATTTCCGTATATTAATCCATCCCTGCATCCCTAGAATGAAACCTACTTGGTCAGGATGGATGATTGTTTCGATGTGTTCTTGGATTCGTTTAGTGATAATTTTACTGAGTATTTTTGCATTGATATTTCTAAGGGAAATTGGTCTAAAGTTCTCTATCTTTGTTGGGTCTTTTTGTGGTTTAGGTATCAGAGTAATTGTGGCTTCATAGAATGAATTGGGTAGAGTACCTTGTGTTTCTAATTTGTAATAGTTTGAGAAGAACTTGAATTAGATTTTCTTTGAAGGTACTGAGAAGCTGGTATATCCTTTTGTTTTAGGATAAAATGTTCTGTACATATCAGTTAAATCCATTTGTTTCAAAACTTCTGTTAGTTTCACCATGTCTCTATTTAGTTTCTGTTCCCATGATCTGTTCATTGATGAAAGTGGGGTGTTGAAGTCTCCCACTATTATTGTGTGAGGTGCAATGTGTGCTTTGAGCTTTACTAAAGTTTCTTTAATGAATGTGGCTGCCCTTGCATTTGGAGCATAGATATTCAGAATTGATAGTTACTCTTGGAAGATTTTACCTTTGATGAATATGAAGTGCCCCTCCTTGTTTTTTTTTTGATAACTTTGGGTTTGAAGTCAACTTTATTGGATATTTGAATGGCTACTCCAGCTTGTGTCTTCGGACCATTTGCTTGGAAATTGATTTTTCAGCCTTTTACTCTGAGGTAGTGTCTGTCTTTTTCCCTGAGATGGGTTTCTTGTAAGCAGCAAAATGTTGGGTCCTGTTTGTTTAGCCAGTCTGTTAGTCTATATCATTTTATTGGGGAATTGAGTCCATTGACATTAAGAAATATTAAGGAAAAGGAATTGTTGCTTCCTATTATTTTTGTTATTAGAGTTGGCATTCTGTTCTTGTCATTGTCTTCCTTTAGGTTTGTTGAAGGATTACTTTCTTTCTTTTTCTAGGGCGTAGTTTCTGTCCTTGTATTTTTTTTTTCTGTTATTATCCTTTAATGGCTGGATTCGTGAAAAGATATTGTGTGAATTTGGTTTTGTAATGTTTGGTTTCTCCATCTATGGTAATTTAGAGTTTGGCTGGGTATAGTAGCCTGGGCTGGCATTTGTGTTCTCTTAGTGTCTGTATAACATCTGTTCAGGATCTTCTGGCTTTCATAGTCTCTGGTGGGAAGTCTGGTGTAATTCTAATAGGCCTGTCTTTATATGTTACTTGACCTTTTTCCCTTACTGCTTTTAGTATTCTATCTTTATTTAGTACATTTGTTGTTCTGATTATTATGTGTCAGGAGGAATTTCTTTCCTGGTCCAGTCTATTTGGAGTTCTGTAGGCTTCTTGTATGTTCATGGGCATCTCTTTCTTTAGGTTCGGGAAGTTTTCTTCTATAATTTTGTTGAAGATATTTGCCAGCCCTTTAAGTTGAAAATCTTCATTCTTACCTACTCTTATTATCCGTAGGTTTGGTCTTCTCATTGTGTCCTGGATTTCCTGGATGTTTTGACTTAGTATCTTTTTGCAATTTTTTATCTTCTTTGATTGTTGTGCCCATGTTCTCTGTGGAATCTTCTGCAGCTGAGATCTCTCTTCCATCTCTTGTATTCTGTTGCTGATGCTGGCATCTATGGTTCCAGATTTCTTTCCAACGGTTTCTATCTCCAGTGTTGTCTCACTTTGGGCTTTCTTTATTGTTTCTACTTCCCTTTTTAGGTCTTGTATGGTTTTGTTCAATTCCATCACCTGTTTGGTTGTGTTTTCCTGTTTTTCTTTAAGGATTTCTACCTCTTTAGTAGTGTTCTCCTGTATTTCTTTAAATGAGTTAAAGTTCTTCTTGATGTCCTCTATCATCATCATGAGATATGCTTTTAAATCTGAGTCTAACTTTTTTGGGTGTGTTGGGGTATCCAGGACTGGCTGAGGTGAGAGTGCTGGGTTCTGATGATGGTGAATGTTCTTCATTTCTGTTAGTAAGATTCTTAAGTTTGTCTTTTGCCATCTGGTAATCTCTGGAGTTTGTTGTTATAACTGTCTGTGGTTGGAGCTTGTTCCTCCTGGGATTCTGTTAGCCTCTGTTAGGAGACCTGGGAATCTAGCTCTGTCCTGAGTTTTAGTGGTCAGGGCACTCTCTGCAGGCAAGCTCTCCTCTTGCAGGAAAGGTGCACAAATATCTGGCTTTCTGACCTGCTTCCTGGTCGAAGATGAAGGCCAGAAACAGGGCCTGCCCCAGAAGCTGTGTTTCTTCTGCCTGTCCCAGAAGCTGTATAGCTTCTGTAGTCAGCACTCTCCCCTGCACAGACTAGTCTCTGAGGGATCTGGGAACCAAGATAGCTCCTCCAGGTGCTCTGACAAAGCCCTCCCAGGCCAGACGGACACCTCTTTTCTGGCAGGGAAGGTGCCCGGATGTCTGGAGTCCAAAATGGGATCTGCCCCACAAGCTGTGTAGCTTCTGTAGTCCACACTCTCACCTATGCAGACTAGTGTCTGACCAAAAATGTATTCTTTTAAGATTTATTTATTTTACTTTTTACATGCATGAGTGCTTTTCCTGTGCATACATAAAACTCTATTGTGGGACCTAAAAGGTGGGCCCTGGGGAAGAAGGAGGGGAGAAGCCCACAAACCACCAGAGTTTTACCTATTTCTGGTCTGTCAGGTGTGGGAGGGCTGCTAACTACTTTCCACTCATCCCTGGGTGGGTATTCCTCTATCCCACTCTTCAGAGCGTGACCAGGGGCAGCCCTACCTGGGGACCTCGGAGCTACTTTGCTAAAGCCCGGGGTTATAGTAGAGAGGGATGAGGGAAGAGGTTCCCAACACCTGTGAGAGTACACACAGTCTTGATGAGCAGAGACTCTCTATGGTTTAGGAGCTTTATTATAGAAATGCAGGGGGAAAGAGACAAGGGAGTGAGAGAGAGAGAGGGGGGCTAGAGAGAAAGAGAGTAAAAGGGAGAGAGGAGAGGACAAAGAGAAAGGAGAGAGGACAAAGAGAGAGGAGAGAGGGGGTGAGGGTGAGGTGTAGGAAGGAGACAAGTAAGAGCATCAGAGGTAAGAGAGCAAGAGAACAAGGTGGGGCTGAACAGCCCTTTTTATGGTCTTTACTGTTGCTAGGTAACTGGGGAGGAGTTTAGCCTGAAGGACAGAAGCTTGGGCCATTGCCTACGTGACTACTGACCAATCTTCTCTTTTGGGGGCTGTGGAGGGCGGTATCTTAGGCAGGAGCCAGAGTTTCAGGAGCATGAGGGAACGCCTACCATGTCATAAAGTTGAATTATGACTTCAGGGTTCAGACCTCAGCTCAACTGGATACCAGCCTGTCTGTGCATAGCCCAATGCCCCACACTCTATGATAACAAATATTCTAGATCAAGGAATAAATTGACTACAGATACATTCTTACATTAAATTGAAATATGTACACATAAAATAAATGTAAAAGATTATTGGTATACATCTCAAGGACTATGAATTTTAATAAACCATTGTCATGCTTATATTAATGTAATAACTTTAATAAAATTATTGCTTAATTTAGTGCACCTATATAATAATTTTAAGTAAAATTACTTTAAAATATGTTCTAAAACATTGTATTTTGCCAGGCAGTGGTGGCACATGCCTTTAATCCCAGCACTTGGGAGGCAGAGGCAGGTGGATATCTAAGTTTGAGGACAGCCTGGTCTACAGAGTGAGTTCCAGGACAGCCAGGGCTACACAGAGAAATCCTATCTCGAAAAACCAAAACCAAAACAAAAAACATTGTATTTTATTACTTTGTGTCAGTAACTTTGTGTCAGTAACTTAATATTTACAAGTTTGAAATGAATGTTTACTGAAATTTTCAAAAATTATTTTAAAAAAATCATCAATAAATAAAGCTCAGGAAAAAGAGACAAATCTAAATTGCCTCATTGGCCACTTCCCAGGATCATCAGCTCAGTAATCAATTTATTTAATCAGATTCACCCTCCAGTTTAAATGTTGAAAAATGTGTTCTTAAGAATTACAGTAATTGAACTGATTGATGTTTCTCATACTCCTTACAGCTTTTAGAGTCTGTTTATCTACTGAATGTTTTAGCTAAAATCACAAGAGAAACTATTTATCAAATTGTATATCAAATATATTATTAGTTTGCTTAATCAGGGTTACCTCAAAAAGTAGCAAAACACAACAACTGCAAAAATAATACCCAAACAAAGGAAAAAATACCAAAATAGTGACACCAGCAGAAGCCTGTCAACATTCTCTATCCCAGTTCTCTTCTGGCTTGAATTTTTTTTTTTTTTTTTTTGGCTCTTAAAGTAAAATCTTAATAATTACTACTGGCTTGGTACACAATTATGCATTAGGCTCATAGGATATTCAGTAACAGAATTCTGAAATGATGATAAAGAATTTTCCATCTTGAGAGTTTCCATTATGGTATCTATAGGTTTTTAATTTAGTCCCAAATCTCTAATACCTTTGATCTTGTTTAACTTCATCTTTTTTTAAATGTAAACTCACAGATAGATTTGGAATAAGACACAATTCTAAAAGGTTAAATTGGCTAAACCATTGTTTTCTGGCATGATCATATACTATCAACCAAATATTGGTCATATTGAAATAACCAAAATAAAATGTGACATCAGCACATTTTACTTTACACCAAGCCATCTATTTTGGTTAATATCTAACTTTTCAGAAGTCCCTTAATGTCCATTACTCCCCATCTTCCAACACCTTTTTAATAACATGATAGACTCTAGTTTGGTCAGCAAACATTCACACCTCCGGAGAGAATACTACAATTAGCCACTTCCCTTCTGTGCCAAGCAGCTGCATGGTTTTCTAAGCCTCTGATTGGTAATCTTGAGGGTGATATGTGGGTAAGTAACCATCTAAAGTAGCTTAGGAAGAGTGACTTTCACAGTAACGTAGCAGAATTCCTGAATTAACCATTCCCTCATCTTGACTTTAATTACAGGTGAATTCTCTCTTGTACTGAGCTAGCAAGTAGAAAGCAGAGTCAAGGAGGCAGCAGAATCAAAGAACAGAAACACCCTGAATGATTCAGAGACATATCCACACAGAAAGAAAGAAAATGTAGTGAAGCCTATTCATTCTTGAAACTTACAGACCCTTAAATATCAAAGTTCTGTATTTGCTAGCTCTCTGTGTTAGCTCTCTGTCCCTGTGATAAATACCACACATAAAGGACTCAACTTAAAGGAGAAATGGTCTAGTCTGGCTCATGATTTCAGAAGTTTTAGCCCATAAAGGGCCCAGTCACATGGTAGTCTAGACTACCATGGCAATGGAACCATGAGGGCAGAGGAAGACACTCATCTCATGGTAAACATGATGCAAAGAGAGATAAAAAGCAATGGCAAGATTCCTAAAATAATCTTCAAGGAGAACATCTCCAACAATTGATTTTGCTAACTGGGTTTTATGTCCAGACATGTATATTACCTCCATATAGTTCTATCAGTTGGAGACAAAAGAATTCTGCACATGAATCTGTATTTAGAGCTAAAAGCATACACTAGTGGTGGCTCTAGGGCAGATCATAAGACCAAAGGCTGCAAGGTACATGAAGTGCTTGGCTCTGAATAACACAAAGAATATATGGAGCAAACGGGCTGTTCCCACATGTTGATGACAGTTAAGCACAGCTGCAGATATATCTTAAAACAGTAACTGACAGAAAAAAAAATAACTTTTTTGTCAGATTGTGTGTGTTTGTGTGCACACTTACACAAATGGTATTCACTTAAATTCTTCACAGATCCAAACCCATTTAAAATGGACTCCATGTCACTATAGCCTTCGTAGAACTGTAGTTAATCCAAAAACAAGATTCAGAAAACACAGGGAAGAAGAAGGTTTAATGAGTTTTTTAAAGTACTGAAATATCCAGTGATAGATACTTCTAGATTAAGCAACTAGATATTCACCAGCGAAAGAATAAAATTATCAAAAAATACTTATGTAAACCTTAATTTTTTAGTGACTCCGGTAATAGCTTTACATTATCCATATAAATGAAGTATCAGAATGGCAGAATAAGGGGCTGGGAGCTTAATAACCTTGGCTTCCTGTGTGTTGTAGTTTTGTGAAATATGATCATAAATATCCACACAAGTCCCTGCCCTGTCACTTAATGTACTTCACTCTCCATGTGGTACTGGTACTCCAGGTTGTGTGTTATTTTTAGCTCTCAATATCTGAAACAGGCTCTCACTAAAACTAGGAAGCAATTCATGAAGTACTCCCCTATGTCCCCACCCACCTTAACTTGAATGCCTCCTAACTGTCTTCCTGGCATTCTACCTCCCATTTATTACCTCTCCCCTCTGGTTCCCTGCTGAGTTTTGCTCCTAGCAAGCTTTCAATTAATCCCCACAGAGGCCTTAGCTGATAACTAAAGTGCTAACTGGAGTGTGAATGCTCCCAGGACTAGTAGATGGTGAAAGCAGGCTCTTTGAAGACCTAGATCCTCAGTAATACAGAGAACTGAGGGAAAGAGTTTGCTGTGATTAATAACATCGCACTTAGCAGACTTTCATTCTCACTGTTAGGGTAGACAATATCAGTGACTGGCGGATGTTTAAGAGGCTCTGCTAGTGATGGGAAGGAAGGAGATGCCAGACCAGCACCAAGGCTAAGTCAGAGAAGGTGGCCTCCACCATTACGCATAATGAATTATAATTTTTCTAGAAATACCATTTCACTGTCACATCTGGATTGTGGTATTCTCAAAAGCTTCATTTCAAGATGTACACAGCTATCCTTGCTTTCCCTTCAGCAATTGTTTCACCCTGCTCAGTGTCTTGGAAGCTGTCCATAGAAGATAGGCTTGCTTAATAGGTTTCATAAATATGTTCCAATTGACAATGAACTATATACACACAAATAATAGAAATTCATATATATGCATGAAAATATATATGTAAATAAAATAAATGTGCTTCTCTACACATTAACTGTGATCATGGCATTTTTGTAACATGCTATGTTATCATGCATGTTATGTATGTTTTCATACATGTTAACACGTATGGTGTAGAGGGTTAACCTTCATAACACACCTTGTTTAAAGAAAGGTTACTCATTCTAGAAGACCAGTTTGTTTTAAAGTTTCCTGACTTCTGCTGCGTATCAGCATTGTACATAAGGTTTAAGGTCCTTATCCTTATTTTTTTTAAATAATTTTAAATCATGATGAGACATTCTTATTGAATTAAGAGGACTGTATGTGGGTCTTAAATTTTTGAAGTAGAGAGGTGAAGCTGGGGATATACAGAAGAGGCATTGGAGGGTGAGTCAGCCAAGTATTCATGATATAGAAATGAAAACTCATAAAGGCTATAACACATGCTGAGCTTGCTTGTAACAAAGCAAACTAAGTATCTAGGAATAGTATATAGAAATACTACATGATACTGTTCTCAAAAATTGTTGATGCATCTTTGCTATCAGTCGATACGTCTGTAAATTATAATTGTAGATTTGTAATAACTTTCTCCCTTCTTTGTGTGTGTGTGTGTGTGTGTGTGTGTGTGTGCCAGGAATCGGAAAGTGTCTTCTTACTACGTTAAAAATTTCACTTTTATCATTTATGCTAATAATTGACACTTCCTTAGATTCTGTATTTAAAGTTAGTAATTAATATCAATCAGTTTGATTTCTTTAAAATATCATCTAAAAGTTATGACCCGAGTGAGAACAAAGTACTCAGAATACGGGACACACCTGTTGCCACTATTCTAATGAAGACCTCCTGAATTTTAGAAAATACAAAGGTCATAGCTTGGGAAGGTGTAGCTTGCCTGACATATGTAATTCAAATACAGATGGCTAACACTTTTGTAGTCTGTTGATTTCCAAAAATCTCTCAATTTACATACCCTGCTCAATTAACCTGCTTTCTGTAAGTACAAGGAAAAGAATTTCTTCACTGGGCTCTGCACAGGGTGTGAGAATAGATTTGGGCAGGCAAATGTTTTTGTTATCAGTGGAAGTTCGAAGTACATCCTAGCTAGGGCCTCAAAGCTGTTTGCTTATATTCAGAAGACTGACATAGGTGGCTTATTTATCTTTGCTTTAAGGACTGTAGCATACACCACAGTTATTGGAGGGATTTTAGAAAGGAAAAACGGGTTGTGTGCACTGAGCATGGCATGCTGGTGAAATCAAACACTTTGCCTGCCAAATCTAAAGAGAGTTTGGCTCTGAAATAATTCAGAAGTTCAGAGCATACATTTGCAGACAGTGAAGAGCTTCCCCAAGGCCTTATGGTGGTCTTTAGGAAGGAGGAGCTGAGTTCAGGTTCAGAGCAAAGTCTCACGGACTCTCACTCTGAGATGCATAAAGTTTTCTTCTGATCTATTTCCTTATAGCTGCCTGACCACCCTTGAAATTGAAAAACAGGAGTAGCAGAGAGGGAGATGCCTTGCTTCACCGGCATTCAATCCAAGAGAAGAGAGAATGAGCTGGTTGTGCCTGGAACATGAGAACCTTTTCTGGAGGCAAGAGGTTAGAAAGCAAGGGATTCCTAGGAGAGGAGCCTACTGCATCCTCTGGCTCCAGCCAGGCTTCGCATCCGGAACTTGCTGCAGCTGGGATTCAGGGAGAGGAAGGTGGGATAGGAGGAGGGGAGGAAGGAGGTGGGGGAGGGAGGGGTGAAGCGAGGGGAGCTGGCGAGGGATAGGCGCGGGGAGGGTGGGATGGGGGGAGCGCCGGGCGCAGGGAGCTGAGTGGACGGCTGAGACGGCGGCGCGTGCAGCAGCTCCAGCAAGAAGCGAGTTGCCAGAGCCGGGCTGCTTTTCCATCAGGAGCTGCGAGCTCCGTGCCCGCTCTCAACAAGGTGATGGGCCGGCAAGCGTTTTATCTGGCCGCTGGGACTCTAGCTGCTTGGGGCTTCCTCCCTTAGACCCCTTCTTCTTCTCCCTTGGGTCTGCGTGTGTGTGAGTGCCCTGGTTTGGGGGTGAAGCCTCCTGGAAGGGGACACCCCTGTCCCTGCTCGTCTCCCCTTCTCTCCAACCCGTCCTCGCTGATGCATGCCTTCCAGGGGCGCCCCCATCTTCGCACCCGGTCTCTGACATTGCTCCCTACCCGTGGTTGTGTCTCCTTCCCAGATGCTCAAGGTGTCAGCCTTATTGTGTGTGTGTGCAGCGGCTTGGTGCAGCCAGACTCTTGCAGCTGCCGCGGCGGTGGCTGTGGCCGGGGGGCGGTCGGACGGCGGTAATTTTCTGGACGAAAAACAATGGCTCACGACAATCTCTCAGTATGACAAGGAAGTCGGACAGTGGAACAAATTCCGAGACGTAAGTGATGCGCACCCATCTCCAGCCAAGCGCATTTAGCTCCAGAGCTGGCATTTGCTGTGGCCGCCAGAGGTGGGGAAGGGGCTCGGTTTTCTAAGGAACCCGGGTTGGGGCGAGTTGGGGTGCTAAAGCTTGTATCCTGTAACTGTAGAACTTAGCAGTCTCCACTCCCCCCCAGATAGCTTAAGTAGGAATTTGCTTGTTACATATGCTTCTGAGTTAGGTCACACCGGGTTTTCTCTCTTCCCCCTTTCCACCTCACCTTGCCCCAATTTTTCGCCCCCAAATGTTTGCAAAGTAGAGCTTCGACCTTCTCAACTTTTGAATGGTGTTTCTGGCACTAGTAAACACAGCAGGGTGCCTGTGCTGTTGCCTAGCTATAAAGTAACTAGGATCGATCTCCTTACTAATGGCCCATTAAGGAATTTGAGGGAGGAGATATAAAGATGTAACATTTATAAATGCCTGCTCTCTCAGGGTGGGAGGTTGTTTGGCAGCGTCAGTCTGCAGAAGTTGAAATGCTGCTGATTACGTAAAAACTGTTCATCAGATTCTATTTCTACATTCACTTACCCTGGAACACTTTGGTCTTGTGTGTACTGGGCTTATGGGGAGGAAATGGAGCAGCAATGAAAGAGTTAAACTGTAGACTCCCTTGGGAGTTTTCTCAAGAGCTCTTTAAAGGCGACCAGCTTTAGAGACTCCCACATTTATTTGCCTGGAGCCAATAGCCAGGACTAGTCACCCACACCTGATCTGAATAGAGTCCTATGAGAATATTTGCTGCTGTGCCCAGAGCCTTGAACTAGGCTGATGCCCCAGGAGAACATTCTGACCTCTGGATACCATCCCTACCTCACCCTGTGAAACCCAGGGGTTTGAGACCTGGCAGAGTGACTCATATTCCTTGTCTAGCCTTGTAATGACATTTGTGAGACTGCCTCTCTGATTCAATCACCAGTGCTTTCCGAGTCTGTGAGTGAACTTCTCCGATTAGCTCAGGTTCTCATGATTAGGAAAACAAATGGAGGCTTGCACTAATTCTCATCCTGGATGCATCATTCTCTTCTCCCATCATGTCCGTCTCTGTAAAGTAACTGGCGAGGGGAGTCTCACAGAGAGATCTCCTAGAAATGTGACTATGATTTCAGGGTAAATCTATATGATACTCAGCATGAATATACAGCATACGGAAATGATTGTGCCCATTCTTATCGCAGGACTCAGTTTTGGTTTATGAATGAAATGTGAACATCCCTATTTTTTGCTAAATGGATGTTCTTCACTCTTGTAAATGCAGAGCTCTCACGTACCTGCTGTAAGCTAACACTGATATTAAGTGCAGCCAGAAGTAAGCAAACAGATATTTTGTACCAGGAGAGAATTGCCATTTATCATACCCCTACTTGAGAAAAGAAATATTGAAAATGTTGGCAGTGTTTGAACAGTACTTCCAGTATTGACAGATATTTATTGAATAACTATTATCTTTTAAAAGGAATTTTAGGTATGGCTAACACATTTGAAATCGTGTCTGTCCCAGGGGTCTCTGGTTTTAGTTAAATTGATTTAATAGTAAGAGAAAGCAGTGGACTTTTGTTCAGCATGTGAGCATTTGAGGTGCAACAAGCTGTGATGCCTACTATAAATGTGAATCTTCTAGGACTCAGGCACCCAACTTCAATAGAAACAGAGTGTGTCGACCACATCATGCTCAGGGGGGGTTATGTGCTTTCCCTAGAAAAGTCCATCAAAAAATGTAAAGTCATATAGAAAATATATATAGATATAGATATATGCATTTTCACATATGTAACACATAAAATGTAACTGATTTACTAATAAAATTAAGTCATATTTTAGAGTAACCATGGTAGAAAAAGAGTTACATTTTATGCAGGCAGGGAGATAAGAGGAACTAGGATTACATTTTACCTTTCTATACCTGTTGCTCCTTGTTGAGAATGAAATGAAAACTGCCATTGTGGCTTCCATTCAGCACTCAGAGTGCATCTCATGCAACCTTGTGCAGACCACCTGAAAAGCTAGTGACTTCATTGCTTCTTTCCCCTGGGGCAGTTCATCTTTTACCAGTTTTATCAGTGCAAAGGGGACTAATATTTTAGACTCATTTTTGGTCCAAGCACATGGATTTGAAATGTGAATTCTGTCTTACAGAGTCTATCTCTAATGTTCCATTTGAGCTTCCTATCTAAAATGATCGGTTTCTGTGCTTACACGAGAGAAAGGCAAACAGAGACAAGGACATCGGAGACTCTTCTTATAAGCACAATGTAACTTAGGCAAATTCTCTCTATGCTTCTTTCATAAAAAGATAATTGACATAATTTGAAAAGATGATTCTTCTGCATAATTAATTATCAGAGGTAATTAGTAGTAGAATTAATTCTTATTTTCTTTTCTGTAAAGCCAATATTATTTTACAAGTAACCCTTGAAGGTTCATGTGTGCCCTCATTTGAATAACATTTTAGAACTTTATTGTATATATAATTATAATAGAATACCAAGACACTAACTTCTCTATTTTACATTATATGTGTGTGTGTGTGTGTGTGTGTGTGTGTGTGTGTGTGTGTAAACATAGGTTGTAGTAAATCTTTAAAGATGAAGAACAGAACACCCCTGGTAACAATTTCCTCAGTAAAAATCAAGGGAAAGAATGAAACTAAAGGAAAGATGATCATGAGTATTACTAATAAAGGAAAAACTTTGAATATTTTTGGCTAATTTACACTATTGATTTGCATGAGACCTTTTATTTTGTTGTATTCCTTGCCTTTTTAACCTATACAAATACAATCTTATAACACAGGAAACTTATTTCTTTAAAGATCACTTAGAGTAAAATTCTAGCAGACTCTTCAATTCTCGTGTTTTAGGAAGAAAATTAAAGCTAAAATTCACCTAACATTTTAGCAGAAGTCAAGACTTAAAAATCACTAAATAAAACCGGTCTGGTATATCCAAGGTATGCTTATAGGAATTTAAAGTGAGATAAGGAGTCTCATGACTGCTGTGCAAGAAACCCAAGTTCAATCTTTTAACATACACAGACAGACAGAAAAAACAGACAGAGACACAGTCTCTCTCTCTCTCTCTCTCTCTCTCTCTCTCTCTCTCTCCCTCTCCCTCCCCCTCCCCCTCTCCCTCTCCCTCTCCCTCTCCCTCTCCCTCTCTCTCTCTCTCTCTCTCTCTCTCTCTCTCTCTCACACACACACACACACACACACACACAGAGGGAGGGAGAGAAATGGGGAAGGATAGAGCGAGATACACACATGAAGGTTGTGGAGGGCAATAGAGGGGGAGGAGAATTCAAATTAGTTAAAGTTTAAAAACATAATAAAAACTCCAACTCTCCTTTCAATACAGCATGTTTTGTAGCCATACCAGATTTGTTTTTAAGCACTGTTGGGTTGTAATATTAATTACACATGTTTCCTCAGTAGAAGAATTTAGGCGATATCATTGCTTTTTCCAAGAGCTGGACCTGAAAGTAATCTCCTGTCTCACCCTTTCATATATATTGAGACAATAAAGAGGAAACTAAGTCATTAACTCAAATGGCTCACATAAAATACATTTCCCTGTTTTATGTCCCATAAGTTCAATTAAAACACACCCTTACCCTGTGAAAAGTGAGTAAAGAATTTGTAAACCAATGAAGAACTCAGGAATACGTAATGTAATACTGTCATCAAGCTTTTAAATTGTTGATATCGCTGAAATACCTGTGTTAATTAAAACTGACAGCAAAGAGAAAAGAAGAGCGATCCTTAGGTAGTGTTCATTGGACGGAGTAAATAAAAGCATACGAAAAGAAATTCATATGGTTGTGATAGCTCTAGTACACCATAGGAGAAAGTCAAGATTTATTCAGTCTTCAATGGGAGGGGAGGCCCTTGGTACTGTGAAGGTTCTATGCCCCTGTAGAGGGGAATGCCAAGGCCAGGAAGCATGAGTTGGTGGTTGGGGAGCAGGGGGAAGGAGGAGGGGATAGGGGATTTTTAGAGGGGAAATCAGGAAAGGGAATAACGTTTGAAGTGTAAATAAAGAAAATATCTAATTACAAAAAGAAAAAAGATTTAGTCAGAATTAAATTTACGTTTCAAAAATCACATGGATCTCACTTTTAACTTTTTTCAAGAAATGATTACCATTGATGCTGTAAAAAGTTGACAATCAAGTTTTGGTTTATAAGTACTACTTAAATAATTGTTAATGCTCACTGGCAATAAAAAAATCTTCAACTTAAATTTAAGAATTTAGCCTGCAACTAAAGGACATGTGCAAATCTCTAAAAATATAACACACATGGTAAAGCATTTTTTGTTCTGGTGACACCATGTCTTTAGCCCAAAGGGCTCAAGTGTCTCTGAGGCTTATCAGTGATAATTTTATTTCATCAAAATGTAGCTGAATAGGGTTTTTGAGGAGTGAGTAAACCTTCCTTACCTTCTATTTTTCTTTCAATCCACTTTTTTATCTGAGCTGAGGTTCTTGAATATATGGATCATTGAAGACATGATGGTTCACAATACGGAGTCATATATATGTATGTGTATATGTGTATGTATACATATACACATACACATACACATATACATATACATAATGTACATATATTCTTTCAGTTGTCTGTAGCTTTCAGGTTAGGTTGGCAGTCTTGTGGTCTTCAGTATCGAATATAACTTTAGCATATTGTTGGGCTCCTCACTGATGCTACCTTGTGGTTAGTAGCTGAGTTCTACTATTTTTCTTTGCAATAGTATGTAACCCAGATAAAATTAGGGAGCATTAAAAATTGTTAACAATGTGGATATGTTTACATAGTCAATGGTTAGTGTCTGTATAGAAATACCATCCCAATAATTAATATCATAGTTACTTTTCTATTGCTGTGATAGATACCTTGACCAAGAAACTTATAAAAGGAAGTGTTTAACTCACTCATGGTTTTCAAGCACTGTTGGTGCTCATGGTTCCAGAATGTTGGAGTCATGGCCATCATGCCAGGAGCATGTTAGCAGGCATGGTACTGGAGCAATGGCTGAACATATATCTAGACCTACAAGCAGGAAACAGATACAGAGCTTCCTGGTAATAGCATTTGAAATGACATTTGAAACTTCTAATCCCATCCACATTGATATGCCTCCTCCAACAAGGATCATTTTCTAATCCTTTGAAAATGGTTTCACCGACTGGGAAACAATATTTTAAATGTATAATCCTAAGGTAGATATTCTCATTCAAACCACCACAGGATATGTCTAACACAAATGCAAATGTTGACAACTGTGTGCCTGTGTCTATGGGGCATAAATGACTGAGTGAGTTGTATGTGTGTGTGACTCTGTGTGTGTGTGTGTGTGTGTGTGTGTGTGTGTGTGTGTATGTGTGAACTCAGTTTCCAGATATATAATCCAGGTTCCAACAGATGTTAAATGTGTGCTGTGCTACTGAGTTTTTTCACCCCCATTACTTATATCTTATCATAGTCAAGATCATAGTTTTCCCTTGAGAAGACTGTTAATTTCTTACATTTTCATTAGTGTGTTCTTTTTATCATTTTACTTTGATGATAATGACACTATTTAGTTCTCACAAGCTGTTTTACCATTGCATACACATCTGCAGGTCAAACTACATGAGGGGGGCGTGTATAGAGTGAATTCATGTTAATATGGGTCTAGTATTCATGTTGTTTAAATCAGAAAGAGATTTAATCTGTAAAAAAATCAATAAACTTTTCAAAGGACTCAATAGAGTCACATGGCTATTTGAGGGCCAATAAATCACAGAGGCAGTGAGGACTCATTCTTTTCAGTACCTAACTCCAGTTACTTGAATCCTAGTTGGGCCACAGGTCTGTTAACACCTTCATATCCCTGTTCTTCCCTTGGACTCCACTATCACTCTGCACTTGCCAGTAGGGATTTAGGGTTGATGTTTCTCAGATCCAGTATCAGAGCATAAAGGAAACAAGCTAGAGAGTATTTCTGGACTTACCAAATTCTGGAATTGGCATAATGTGAGTCTCTCTGTTGAGAAATCTTCTTTGCTGGTGACCATTTAGTTAATATCTGTCCTGAACTCATCCTTGTAGACATATTGTGAAGCAAAAATTACATTTTACTCTCTATTAACTTCTAGTTATTTCAAAATTATGTATATGAGATATTATTTCTCCTTTGTATATAATTATTTTGAATGTATGAATATATTGTATATATGTGTTTAAATTGCAATGTATTGTTATATTAATATGTACATATATATGCAGCATTTTATGTGTACATATCTTTGAAAAGGTACAGACAACATATAAAAATCAATGCCATCATTGGAATACATATCTATGCATACACATCATATGCATTATACATATTATATATAACATGGTTCATAGAGAGTGTATAACCCTTCTCAGATGATTTACATGCATGTTAGAATTTCTTCTTTTTCTTTTTTTTAATTAATTTTTTTACACTACACATTTTATTTCCCCACTCCTCCGATCCACCCTTTGACTGTTCCACATCCCATACCTCCTCCCCACCCTGCTGTCTCCTTGTTGATGTCCCTTCCCACCCGACCTGACCTCTAAACTCCCTGGGGCCTCCAGTCTCTTGAGGTGCATCATCCCTGAATGAATACAGACCCAGAAGTCCTCTACTGTATTTGTATAGGGGGCCTTGTATGAGCTGGTGTATACTGTGTGTTTGGTGGTCCAGTGTTTGAAAGATATCGGGCAGGTCCAGATTAATTGAGACTGCTGGTCTTCCTTCAGGATCTCCCTTCTCCTTAGCTTCTTTTAGCCTTCCCTAATTCAACAACAGGGATCAGATGCTTCTGTCCATTGGTTGGGAGCAAATATTGACTCTTTCAGCTACCTGCTGGGTCTTACGGAAGGAAGTCATAATAGGTCCATTTTTTTTTTTTTTTTTTTTTTTTTTTTTGTGAGCACTTCATAGCCTAAGCAGTAGTAGTGTCAGGCCTTGGGACCTCCCCTTGAGCTGGATCCCACTTTGGGCCTGTGGCTGGACCTTCTTTTTTTCAGGGTCCTCTCCATTTTCATCTCTGTAATTCTTTCAGCCAGGAACAATTATGGGTCACAAATGTGACTGTGGGATGGCAACCCCATCCCTCACTTTATTCCTTAATGCTGCTTAGGTAGAAATGATCTCATTTGCTGTTACCTGTGTGGCCACAGTACAGTTTTCTCACAGGAAGTAGGCTTCTTAAACTTATGAGCTATTTATTTAAACAGGGCATTCTTCTCTGCCAGAAACCTTTTTATTTTCAACTTGAACAATATGACTATGAGTTGAATGCTTTTAGATCTCATGAATCTGACTCAGAGTGACATTTTATGTTCTTATTCAATTTTCATTTTGGTGATTTCATGATCTGGGTCAAAATTGTATTTTATTTTATGTACTTACTTCTAAAGGATGATCTTTGAGTCTTCAGGATACATATCCTAGATCCTCAAGCTCTTGGAGTCTTTAGATGTCTTTACTTGTTTGTGAAAAACTTTTCATCTTTTCTGCTCTTAATGTTTTCTATTTTTACAATTTATGTAGGTTGTTGGACTATGAAATTCTTATTGCTCAAGGTCAGAGTCCTTACCCTGGCCTACAGTTCTCCTACAATCAGGACAATAACTCTACCAGACTTATTAGAAAGAATATTATAGTCGTGTGCATTATATTTAGCTCTACATTGACAAGTAGAAAGCCTTTAAGTATTGCCTCTTTTAATGGATATATTTTATCAGACAGATTCATTTCTGTCTACCCAAGAATTGTTCATACAGTCAGAGGTTGTATGTCACTGCTTGAGTGACCTACACAAATGGGAGATTTTTGTCTAGCAAGGACTCACAAGAGTTCCACGAAAAGAAACTTCTTCATGTATTGACCTAAGAGTGTTCACACATCACTTTTGCTTGTACAGCTTTAATCCTAATTTATTTACATGGCAACATTTAGGTACTTGGGTGACAAGGAAGTTTAAATTTTCCACTGGAGAAAGGCTAACATTAAGAACATGGTTGCAATATTTACAGGAAGTATCTGTGTCTACAGTATTCAGTCATTCCCTAATAAGTAGCATTGTGAATCCCTTTTGATACTCACTCTTGTCCCTATTGATAATGAGTTTTACTGCTGCCTGTAAGCTGTGTTACTTTCAGTTTTTTTTTCCATCATAATTCTACACCATTGTTTCTCTATTCTCTTATCAATGGAGAATAGGATAAGGAGTTTTGCTTGGGTCAAGACTGAAACACTTATTATCCAAGACTGTAGGTTTAGGAATCTGGTGGCAGTCACTAGACTGTTAGCTTCTAGGGGGCCTGCTGATGGTCAGAATCAGTTAAGAACATCCAATAGGATGCTAGAAGGAGGAGGATGATCAATTTTGTTTTCCTGTATAGACATCATTTAGCTTGTTTTCTGAGAAGTCTTTTTCAGCTACAACTATTTGGTAACAAGCCTAGAATGTCTTTTGTGGGGCATTGATGATTATTGGTAGATTGGTAGGTTTTGATTTTTTTTTTATTTATTAGGCATTTTCTTCATTTACATTTCCAATGCTATCCCAAACGTCCCCTATACCCTCCCCCTCCCCTTCCCACCCACTCCTACTTCTTGAGGCCCTGGTGTTCCCCTGTACTGAGGCATATAAAGTTTGCAAGACCAATAGGCCTCTCTTTCCACTGATGGCAGACTAGGCCATCTTCTGATACATATGCATCTAGAGACACCAGCTTCGGGGGTACTGGTTAGTTCATATTTTTGATCCACCTATAGGGTTGCAGACCCCTTTAGCTCCTTGGGTACTTTCTCTAGCTCCTCCATTTTTTTCTTGTTTGTTTGTTTTGGAGAAATTTATAATTTAACTCTAATACCATTAGTTAAAAGACAAAATGCTCTATTGCATCCAGATACTGTTTGGTTTGATGGAGAAACAAAGAAATACCACTAATAACAGAGAACTTTCTCCTGAATAACACTAGCAATCATGTCCCTGTCCAGTTCAAGTAGCTCTTAGTCTTTGAAGCTAAGGACACTCTTTTGAGCACTAGTCTTTCCTGGGCAGTTCAGAGGAAGAAACAGCAGCCTGATTTGTCAGACCCTGCTGTGCAGACCTTTCACTTTGTCTTTTGTTATTTAACATAAGGAGATGACCCACACCTTGGAAGTGTGCTGAGACTCTCACTTCAGAAATACAATATTTGTTAGTTCAGTAAAATTACTTAATGAATAAAAATAACCTTTAATATTTGTATGAGGTATAAGGACAATTATAGAAAATTCAAACTTCTGTATTTATAACTTTCGTATTAGAAAAATATTATTTTAAATGTGCTATTTCGATATGAAAATGAAAAAATTAAATAACTACCTATTGAAGCAGTCCATAATATTATTTTGTCTTAGCTTTTAGCATTTGCTACATTGCTTTGTTGACTTTAGAAGAAATATTATACTCTATACTACATAGATGAATTATATGTAACATCTAGATATATTTATAAGTAAGATAAAATGGCAAGTGGTGTAAATGTTAACTGCCTATTTGTCAATAGCATGTGGAGTGCTTTTATATGCATTAATATTATGCTGGTACACTGACTTAATTGTATATGATTCCAATTAATAAAATACCACATCCATTTTCTAAACACAACAGACAAAGTAAACTATATTTGAATTTTTTCAGAATATTTTTTAGTGAAGTGTTGCAATTTATGTATTTATTTGCTGAAAATTCTAAGCAAATTAAACAATTATAGTAATATAAAATATACTCATTATTTTATGCAATAGAGATATTTGGGTATAACTATAAATAAATATAAATATATAAAAATACAAAAATTTAAATACATTATAAAAACTTTTATCAATGAAAAGAGTGGAAATGAACCTGGAGACTTAGAATTCATAGAAAAAAATGTAAGTTTATTTGTGTATTTGGGGATTGGAAGGTTACTGTGAGTTCAACAGGTATTGGGTAAAAAATGAGACCATTGTTAGAAAGCCATTTGATACAATTAATGGCAGTCAACTATTATCAAATGACTTCAGGTAAAGTAGATGCATGCTTGTCTGAAGTTTACATGTAAATAGAGTATTCAGAGTTTTATTGAACAAGGGCAGCAGTGTGATTATTCAAAATATCAAAAGAGGTAATTAGTAAAAACACAAGAAAATTAATACAGATTCTTTCTTGACTAGACACTGATAGCAGTCTCATCACGGGAAGCCACCATGTTGTGTGTGCTTTGTTTTCCTAATTCTAATGATAAGACAAAAGACAAGAGAGCGTCAGAAGATACTTTGGAAACCCCAGGAAAAAGTACATTAGGTTGAACTAATAATAATAATGATGATAATAATAACTTCTCAGTTACCTGTCTTTCAACCACATCTCTACTGACGACAACTTCTGCATAAAAAATTGCACAGGTACACATGTACAATTTTCCCATTGGGTAGGTGAGAAAATGAGCAATAAGACATGTGATCTAGTGAACTTCATTCAGTGAAGTTTATCTCTAGTACTGATAATTCTGAGCTTCAGAAGGAGTAAAATCCTGATAAAACTATCACAACCCAAAACTGTAGTATGTCAAAATGTGTTTACACACAAATTTTACGGAAAGTCATAGCTTAACTGATTTTGTTCACTGGAGAGAATTGATTGTTTTTCCAGGGAATCACATGGCTCTTGAGAGCTGTGGCTTACTGCTGCTGCCCAGGGCAAGATAAAGTATCATACAGTGTATACTATGAGTCTGTTCAAAGATCAAAGTTCTGATCGCACTGTATATGATGTTTCACAGCATCCTGAATCTGGAAAAGTATCATGACGCTTACAAAATGGCTTATACTGGCATTTGGGATCAAAAGTTCTTGTCCTCAAATGCAGGAGCAATCATGTTTCTTTTCCTACAATTGCTATTCTGTCCATATATTACAGAGTGGGACTTTTGGGGACTTTTGGACATATAATGTAGTTCAGTATAGTCTTTTATATACACACTATATTTCAGTGGCAATTGCCGTTAAAATATAATATTTATTATGTTGTGGTTTGTGTACATTTCAAGTGGTATTTTTCATTCTGGTACACATAACTTCAATAACTCCGTATTCTTTAAACTTCAAATTCTATATCCGCTGAAAGATAGAAGTATCTTACCCACCCCTGGTAACCACTATCCTACTTCCTACTTTATTTTACTACATATTCTATGTAAAAGAAATCATACCGGAAGAGTCCTTCTGTAACTGCTTAATTCCCCTTTAACCTTCAAGTTTAAATATGTTTAAATATGGTGTAGCATGTTACATATTTATTTTGTTCATTTGGGTATATGTGCATGTTCACATTTCTTTGTGTACAAATTAAAACCCATGTGTGCCCTTGTTTGTGGGAATGCATAAACACTTTGCCTGTGAATGTGGAGGTCAAAAGCTAACAAAGGGTGTTCTCCTCATATTCTATCCAGCTTTTTTTTTTTTTTTTTGAAGTAGATTTTCTAAGAACCTGGTAATAGTAGCTGATCAGAAAAACCTAGGTATCCTCCTGTCTCCACATCCCCAGTGCTGGTATTACATGTGTATCCCAGCACACACACACCCTAAGTGTTGGGGATTAAATGTAAGTGTTCATGTTTGCTCACCAAACATCTTCCTGGCTAAGCTATTTCCCCATCTCTGATTTATGTCTGTCCTGAGAGGTAATGATATTCCATTTTATATACATACTGACTTGGTTTTTTTATATGCAATTAGCTGTGTGTAAGTCATAAGAACTATTGCTATCATCATTATGGATATGCAAAAATACTGGTATTCTACTCTCACTCACTTATTTATGGAGTCCTATACTACGTGGTGCTTTTATTTTCCCTTATTTTATTTTAAAAGAATCACATTTATTTATGTGAGTGTTTGTACCAGGAAGTCCTAGTAACCCCCCTCCCTCATGGGTTTGTGTGTGTGTGTGTGTGTGTGTGTGTGTGTGTGTGTGTTTGTGTGTGTGTGTGCTTGTGTGTTGGGGGTGGACTAAAGGACACAGTGCAAAGGTCAGTTTTTTTCTTACCTTCTTACAGCTCATGGGTGTCAAAGTAAAACCCAGGCCTTTACATCCTGAGCCTCTTTTTGAGTTTTTGTAAGGAATTGCCATATTGTTCAACATACTTTATCATCTCATAGAATTGCTTTGCATTCCCACCAACAGTGCCCCAGATATCAGTTGCTTCTTCATTCATATGTACACTAAAACATTTTTCAATGTGATAGCAGACCTGATAATGATTTGAAGTTATCCCATCCTGAGGCTTTAATTTATATTGTTCTAAAGATTAGTGACTTCTGGCAATCTTTCCTATATTTGCTTGCCACTTCTCTATCATCAATAGAATTGGTTCTATTTAACTACTCTACCTGTGTTTTACATTTTATTTTTTTAATTACTTTTTTTTATTTTTACTTATATTTTTGCAATCCAGTCATT
Source organism: Mus musculus (assembly GCF_000001635.26). Classification (NCBI taxonomy): domain Eukaryota; kingdom Metazoa; phylum Chordata; class Mammalia; order Rodentia; family Muridae; genus Mus; species Mus musculus. Next base: position 62,964,549 of record NC_000074.6, read on the forward strand.
ATCCCACTCCCTGTCTACCCTCCCACAGTTCTTCATCTCATTCCTCCTGTACCCCCCACCCCAACGGGTCTCCAAGAGAATTTCCACACCCCAACCCCCATCCCCATCCCTGTCAGACTTCCCACTTTCTGGGGCCTCAATTCTCTCTCCAGCATTAGGTGCATACCCTCCCACTGAGGCCACACCATGTAGTCCTCCACTGTATATGTGCCAGGGTTTTGGGCCAGTTGCCTGGTGGGTGGCTCAGTATCTGAGAGATCTCAGGGATCCAGGCTAGTTGAGACTGCTGGTCCTCCTAAGGTGTCACCCTCCTCAGCTTCTTCCAGCTTTGCCCTAATTCAACGACAGGGTTTCTGACTTCTTGTTTAAATTAGGCAATTTGAAGTTTGTTTAGTAGAATCCTTTTTTTTTTTTTAACTTATTACAAAGATGCATTGAATGAATCCACTTTACAACTAAGGAAACAGAGTTTCAATAGTTTATCATCCTCTTCGGGACTAGGGATATTTAAACCTGCTCTTTACAATTCATTTATGTTTCCTATTTAGCATTAATTTAGAATTTTAAATAAGTCACAACAAATAGATGATACTTTTTTTTTTGTCTTTTAAATGTCTCCACTGAATGTTTTCTTGTTAACTTGATTGATATGCAGAAAATAATTAGAAATTTTCTCCAGGTTTTAAGGTGCTTTCGATAAAGGGAGAGTGATAACATTGCTAGTTGATCAGTTTATCTTGCCATGGGAAAAAGACTCCCCTTTGTCTGTCATTCATTCATCTTATAAAAGCTTGTAACTGTATGTTACATACTAATCAAAGCAGTGTTTATTCCCATAGAGTCACAGTATTTGAGAATGGCATATACCACCGGCATGTTATTAGTGAATTTCTGCAATTACAGTGCAGTTCAGAATATCTGAGACAGCAAAAAAATGTCAGTAAAATTAAAACACAGCACACCAGCATGTGTCCTTGGAGGGAATGCTGTTTCTCTTTGTACTCCTTGGGAACTGTTAGGCAGTTATAACTTTACTCAACTTAGAAATAATAAAGTGGTAGTCTTATTTAGTATTTTTATTGAACCTCCAAAATATTTTAAATGCCTGTACAGACGGAAAAGATAAAGGAATTATATGCCTCATTAAATGCTAGTAATGTACAAATTATTATCATATATAATCATCACATATATTTTAATTTAAATATATCCAGTGTTGGATGGGAGAGATTTGGATAAACGTCTCTGTCCATAGGGGATCATTTAGTTTTCTGTTTTCTGTGGTTATGGCATTTAGTGAGAAAATGGTATTAGCGGTTAAATAAATGAATTGCAGAGCTGAGTTGGCTTGGTTCGCCAGGTGGTTGCTGTACAATTATAGATGATACTTTGGATCATCAGCACATGCGAGGAAATGTCAGAGCAGCACACACATGTAATAGTAGTTCTCAGGAAGGCTTTTGGGATTTACATGGTTGCCAGCATAGCCAAACAAGGAGACTCTAGGTCCAGTGAGAGACTGTCTCAGAAAATAAGATGGGATGAAATAAAGAGAGATACCCAATGTTGATGTTGACCTCTGTCCTCTAAAAGCACACATGTTACATACACACAGGTACTAAATATAAGTGAAACAAACAAAGCATGCACATATATGTACATATATGTATATTATTGCTTAAAAACTGTATACTTTTAATAATTTTGATAACATAGTGAAATGGTCTAATCCCCTATCCCCACAAGGAGGAAAGGAACAACTGAAGCTTCCACCTTCTGACCTCTATATGTGTGCTATGATCACATATACAATATATGCACACCCAATATATAAAATGTGGTAAAAATAATTTTCTTGTTCATATATATTGTTACTATTATGCTCATCTGGAATTTTTTTTTCAGACAGTGCGTATGTTAATTGTGGAACATTCTCCATTTTGGAAGGCTGTAGTAAAAGAACAGAACTAAATATCCACTGGACATAAGAAAACACAGAACAAGTAAAATAGGAATATTCCCTTATTTAATTCTAACTGAAATAAAGAAGCACTAAACTCATCTAATGCTGCATTATTACATACAATTTGCATGAAAGAAATGATAACAGATTTTTTTCTGAAAAAATTACAATTAAAAATGTTAAACAATTTAAACATTTATGGTAAATGTTTCAAGTATTCCTGTAAGATTATGATCCTTAATAAAGGGAAAATTCTCAACTTACAGAACATACACAAACACACTTGCACATATGCAAAGAAACTTAAATGGGCCATATTAATGTTGTTGTCTCCAGATATATGAAACATTACTAGATATTGTCCTCTTGTGCATGGGAAAATACTAGGCACAACTCATAAATATGGTAATTTGGTAGTTCCATAAGCATAGTTAACATTTATTCTTCTACCAGACCCTTTGTAACTTTCAAAATATTTACATAGAGTCTGTCTGCAGGACACTTAGAAATAAGTGCTCACCGATAACCCAGCATCTGCCGAGCCATCCGTTTTAGAAGATGGAATATTTATGGGCCTTTCATGACTTAAAATATAATATGAAATTATGTGCAACCTCCTCGTCTCCCAGGGAAGCTGTCGGAGGTGCCCTTGGCTACATCTGATGTTCTCAAATATCCCTGAGGCAGTGAGCTTCATCTAAAATGAAAAGTCCCTGGGGCAGAATTTTTCTGGAACATTGTAGCAACAGCATTAACCTGGAATCACCTGAGAATTTTTTCTTTGACATGAACAGTAATTTCTTGCACCTGAAAAGCTGTGCGCCTTATAGTTTTAAAGAATTACTGTGCTAAATGAATCTATGTGCGATGAAGTCATACCGCACACTGGTAACTCTGAAAATCTACTTTGAAATCTGTGGAATTTGAGTCCCATGCCAGTCAGATTTTACATAAATAAACTCATTTAACAGAATTGTCTTTGAATTTGTTTTGATTCATTTTGTTTTCACTATGTTTGTTAAAATCTGTGTCTTGATGCAACTCTCATTTAAACCGTTTATTTTTGATTAGTTTATTTTTTCTTTAACTTTACCTGCATTTCAAGGTAAAAATATGATGATATTCCCAACAGGCATGGGCCTGTTTAATGAAGATAACAAATACATAATAACCATAGAAGGATGTGCATTATCTTTCAAGAATGAAATGTATCTGGAAAAAGACTTCTTTATAAATGCACACAAGGCACCAAGTTTTTAATATAATTGAGGACCACCAGTGGTCATTGAATGAGCTTTGAAATCTAATTTCAGAGCTGCTTTTTTTCCCTGTTAGCTGAATGCCACCTGGCTTCTGTTGCCAAGAGCTTCCTGCTTATTCTTGGAGGGAGTAACTCTTTATTTCCTTGTGTGGCTGGCTCCTCCGTGTGGATTTTGCACAGTAATAGGGCAGCTTGGCATCAAGCCCAAGAGAAACAAAAGCAGGCAGGTGTTAGTTGTCTGTGCATTTGTTCTCCCAGGTACCATGGCCAGTAAAGGAAAGCTTGAAAACCTCTCCCAGGACTTAGGTAAAATTCCTCAGAAAGCCCCCATGCTTAACTATCTAGCAGGGATCAAGGATCAGCTCATATACAGCAGGACTTCACACCTCATGGCTTTTCTTATGTGTTCATGAATGGACTTCAGATTTCTCCAAGTCTCACTGTGGACTCCAAAATTAAGTGTGTGTGTGTGTGTGTGTGTGTGTGTGTGTGTGTGTGTGTGTGAAGTATCACACACACATGTGAAGGTGTTGCATGACTTGTAGGATATACGATGAAAATATCTCTAGCTCTTAACGTTTGTTGTTGAGACTGGGGTAGGTAGTGATATTTCAGACTTGCATCTGATGAGTAATACGCCTTGTATTATGACTTC